>NC_047109.1:119499674-119568492 GCF_902500255.1 Thalassophryne amazonica
CTAAAGCCCAGTCTCAACGCTGGGATCCGTTCAGGGGAGTGTCAGACCAGCTTGGTTGGTGTCTGAGGTCAGTCTGTCCAGTCTGTGGGCTGGAACCCTGGTTATACATCAGAGCCTCCAAGGGAGGTGCTGATGAAGTTGGTGGGTGAGCTGACAAATTAAAAAAACAAAACAAACTTGCTCCCCCTCCCCCTGGGGATGTGTCCCGAACACGCCGCTGTAACACATGGAGATGATCTGTTTACTGTGAGGCTGGAACAGAGCAGAGGCCGTATATCTGTGAGGACGACGGGTGACGGGACAATAAATACATATTTGGGGACTCTCAAGGGCCAAAAGTAAACAGCTGCTCAAGACCCCAGGATCTGGACTCGGTGCTGAAATCTAGCTGCCATCAGTATTTAATAAAGTCCCAATTAAAAGAAAGAAAAAAGTCCCTGAGCTGGAGCTTCGATTGTTTTTCCTTCAAATCTTTTTTTTTAAGCTGGACAAAGAATGACAAAGAATAATGCTTCTCATTATTTCAAGGTGTTCCTGAGTTATGACTGTGAGTCATTTTTTAAAAGTGATAACTTTCTTTGCTGGATATGGCAGGAACAGAAAAAAATACTGATTAAACAAAGAGGGAGACGTGTGGATCTGATCTGATAAATCAGCAGAATTCTCAGTGATGCCTTTAAACTTTATAAAAACATGGTTTCAAGCAGCTGGGGAGCTGGTTTCTCTCTGTATGTTCCAGGGGCCTGTTCATCACCATTCATGACCGTGGACACATTTCTACACTCCTCCAGAACTGGCCAGAGAAAGACATCAGGGTAAATCCACACACTCCAAAAGCAGCGTTTAAAATCAGACAAATCCAGAGTGAGCCGGAACACTGCAAGTCCGGGTTTGCAGAGTGGCCCAGTAGGTGTGTTCACGTTTCATTGTTGACACCAATATAACTTACTGATTAGTTTTGTGTGTGTGTGTGTGTGTGTGTGTGTGTGTGTGTGTGTGTGTGTGTGTGTGTGTGTGTGTGTGTGTGTGTGTGTGTGTGTGTGTTAGAGAGAGTGGAGCTGGTGCTGCCGTCCTACAGATGGCTCACTTAAACATATTTTATAATAACTTTATTTACAAGTCATTCTAATGTGCTTTATATTCAGGGGTGCACATAACTGGTACACGTGGTGCTCGTGTGTGCTAAACATCATTGATGCACAGCAGAGGGAAACACTTTTCCTACAATTTGTCATTGCTTTCCTCTTATAAAATGCCTCCCTTGTATTTCCTGCTGCACATCATTTATTTTTAGCTCACACAAGCACAAGCACCATGAGTACCAGTTATGTGCATCCATGTTTATAATTTAAAAACACATAAGCTGGAAAAGAAATAACAAACAGTTCCAACAAGCACTCAGCAAGAACAGAGACAGAAAGTGAGTTGTTGAATGTGGGAGTGCGATGTGATGCAGCGCGTCACTTCATCCAACACCTGAGGTCCTGGAGGTCAACCACACAGCCCGCTGAAACAGGTCCAAGATGATGTTCTAGCTGAGCAGAGAAATGCAGTATGGTCAGAATGTTGTTGTGGACCCTCCCTCACATGTTATATAACTCCTCTGATTCATTCCATTAGTAGCCGAGGTTCCTTCAGATTCTGACTCTTGACTGAAACACATCAGTGGAATGTGAATATCTTCTGCTGCCTCAACACCATATTTTGAAAATAATAAATTAATCATTTCACTCTTTGACAACTTGTCCATAGTGGGTCTAGGACAGTGTTCGTGATGAACAGTGATATTCCATTATTCTGCTGAGGTCTTCTTTTCATTGTGGTGGGATTTTCAAACGACCTTTGGCCTGCGTTGGTGATCCCTTAATGTTTCATGGAGCCCGTAATGTTTACACCAGGAAGTTTTTCCACATGGGCCACTTTTTTTGGTGGTGGGGGGTGCCATGTTTCTCAGGCTCTTGTCCTCTACCGGAGGTCTGGGGGTTTGAGGGTTCTGCACAGTATCTTAGCTGTTCCTGGGTCTGCACTGTTCTGGACAGAGACCTCTGATGTTGTTCCTGGAATCTGCTGGACCCACTCTTCCAGTTTGGGGGTTACAGCTCCTCTTACCACTTTGGACTCTACCTTCCACATCTGCTCCAGCTGTGCCTTCAGCTCTTGGTACCTCTTGATTTTCTCATGCTCCTCCTTTCTGATGTTGCCGTCAGCTCTGATTGACACATTGATCACAACTGCGGTTTTCTTTCCCTTGTCAACCACCACTGTGTCTGGTTAGTTGGCCAACAGCTGCTTCTCTGTCTGGAACTTGAAGTCCCACAGGACCTGAGCCCTGTCGTTCTCAACCACCTTTGGCGGTATGTCCCATCAGGACTTGGGGACTTCTAATCCCTATGAGGCACAGATGTTCCTGTACACAATTTCTGGCGTTGTGCCTCTCAGTGGACGCTGTCCCAGCTTGCAGCTTGCATCCTGCTACTATGTGCTGGACTGTCTCTGGGACACATTTGTACAGCCTGTGACTTGGGTCCTGTCGGCTGTGGTGGACTCCTGCCTCTATGGATCTGGTGCTGAGGGCTTGTTCTTGTGCTGCTGTGATCAGAGCCTCTATGCTGTCCTTTAGGTTGGCCTTTTCTAGCCACTGGTAGGTCTTCTTGATGTCAGCTGCTTCCTCTGTCTGTTGATGGTACATCCCACCGAGGGGCTTGATCTTCCATTATATCTCCTCCTCTTGTTCCTTGTCACTGTCTGTCTTCAGGTGCCTGAGGCCTTCTTGTAGCAGCTGATCTCTGGGGGCCATCTTCCCGATGTGTTCATGGATGATCCACGTCCGTAAATCAAAAAAATCCAATAACTATGGCCTAAAGTCAAAGTCAGGACATGAGGATTCAGATGAAATTTAGCTATTTCTTTTATTGGCGAAGCTCCCAAACTCCTGGAATGTCCCTTTAATCTTGTATCTTCAACAAGTATTTGCAAGTCATGATCTAATCAAATGCAGGATGATGACACGAGCAGGCGTTCTTGGCACGTCAGCGGTACCTGCAGCCGGAGCCACCTGTTCATTTAGCTCGGCGCTGACATGCTGCCTGTCATTGTGAAGGCCGTGTTATTGTAAAGTGGCACAGAGAGGGCAGCAGGAGCCACCTTTCTGACACATTCTGCACAGAGTGGCTATGGCTTTAAAATGTGCATTTTAAGTATTAACAGTGAAGAGGTTTAATCCCAACCCAGGTTGTGATGTGAACGATGACACTAAAAAATTTCACTGCCAGGATCGTCTGCGTCACACTGGTCATGGAAAACACTCCGATTTAGGAACTTTGGATATTAACTGTTACACATTTGATTTGTTTCCACCCAGAGGGATTTATTTGTTGCTTAATGAGTAAAGTGAATAGTGAGTGGAAAGTTTGGAACATGTAAGAAAGCCTGGCTTCAGCTTGGGGGGGCAAAATGCTGGTGGGTGGCAGAGTGGAAGCTCTGAGTTAATGAGACATGGAAGCTGGACTTCTGCTTTGTGTGTTTATTGTTGAAATAATCCCTTTCCAGTGTGATACACTGACTGTGACTGTGCTTTACAGGCTGTGTGTGTGACAGACGGAGAGAGGATCCTGGGGCTGGGAGATCTGGGCTGTAACGGCATGGGTATCCCAGTGGGCAAACTGGCCCTGTACACCTCCTGTGGCAGCGTGCCGCCCCAGCAGTGCCTACCTGTGATGTTGGACGTGGGCACAGACAACGAGGTATGAAGTTACTGAGAGAGAGAGAGAGAGAGAGAGAGAGAGAGAGAGAGAGAGAGAGAGAGAGAGAGAGAGAGAGAGAGAATGCTGTTTCAATGTTTTTATGGGGCATGGAAAAAATCTTGCACATGGGATTTGTTTCTGTGGCAACTATGAAGAGCTTATAATGTACAGTGATTTAAGAAGTACTCACCCTCAGCATGAACATAGCATCTGTTCACTCTATCACAGATGAGTTTTTTGTCTCTATTGTGATCGGTTTTGAGTGACAAATCAGCTGACTGTACACAGAAACAGCAAAATAAACCTTGAAAACATCATGGCACCTTTCAGAAGAGTTGGGGGATTTTCAACTTAAAAGCTTAGTAGCACCAACAAAGCAGAATGCTCTGAAAAATGGTGCTGGTGCATCCTTTTTTTTTTGTCTGGAAGTGTTGTGTCTGTTGGAGCTGCAAAGCATTGTATCCTTCATTACCTGCACCAAGGAGGTGAAGTTCTCACCAGTGTTTGTTGGTTTGTTAGCAGATTTGGTGAACAGATGGACAATGTTCCAGAAAATAAGTGATAGAATAGTGGAGTTGAACCCGAATTTATTCTGGAACTGAGATCCAGAAGAAGGTTTGACACAAAATAACATTTATCTCAAAAGTAGAGAAGCTTGAATCTTCGACTGGACTGGGTTGCTTGACCCGAGGACGTTTCACTTCAAATCGCAGAAGCTTCCTCAGCTAAAATTCTTGCTCTGGTGGTCTGACTTCTGTCTTGACTCTTGTAGAGAAGAATAATCAAGAAGTCACAAAAGCTGGAGTTTTAAACCTAACCAGACCCCTCCTACCGAGAGGCAGACTGCTATAGGCTAGTGACTAAACAATAGCTCTAATTAGCACCTATTGTGCTCTAGTTAGCACCCTCCTAATGACAGGGCAGCTGTCCCTCCTAATGATGGGTTGGACCCTCTCATGATGGCTCCCTTGACGACTCTGCTGATGACATGAATGACTCATTACCATGAACAAAAGACTGAAACTGCTTTGACGTGAGTACCCATTGTAAACAGGGGGTACAATGGGGTACTCAGGTCAAAGCATTTTGAGATTCAAGCTTCTCTTCTATGGAAACCACCTGGACAACTGAGAGCCTACACAAAAACATTTATCTCAAACCTTGTGAGAGAATGTTGATGAAATTTAGTGAGCAGGTGGATAATGTCCTAGAAAATGAGGGGTTTTGAATGCATTTGATCCTGAACATATATTGGATCAAATCAAATCAAATCAATTTTATTTATATAGCGCCAAATCACAACAAACAGTTGCCCCAAGGCGCTTTATATTGTAAGACAAAGCCATACAGTAATTACGGAAAAACCCCAACGGTCAAAACGACCCCCTGTGAGCAAGCACTTGGCAACAGTGGGAAGGAAAAACTCCCTTTTAACAGGAAGAAACCTCCAGCAGAACCAGGCTCAGGGAGGGGCAGTCTTCTGCTGGGACTGGTTGGGGCTGAGGGAGAGAACCAGGAAAAAGACATGCTGTGGAGGGGAGCAGAGATCAATCACTAATGATTAAATGCAGAGTGGTGCATACAGAGCAAAAAGAGAAAGAAACACTCAGTGCATCATGGGAACCCCCCAGCAGTCTAAGTCTATAGCAGCATAACTAAGGGATGGTTCAGGGTCACCTGATCCAGCCCTAACTATAAGCTTTAGCAAAAAGGAAAGTTTTAAGCCTAATCTTAAAAGTAGAGAGGGTGTCTGTCTTCCTGATCCAAATTGGGAGCTGGTTCCACAGGAGAGGAGCCTGAAAGCTGAAGGCTCTGCCTCCCATTCTACTCTTACAAACCCTAGGAACTACAAGTAAGCCTGCTGTCTGAGAGCGAAGCGCTCTGTTGGGGTGATATGGTACTATGAGGTCCCTAAGATAAGATGGGACCTGATTATTCAAAACCTTATAAGTAAGAAGAAGAATTTTAAATTCTATTCTAGAATTAACAGGAAGCCAATGAAGAGAGGCCAATATGGGTGAGATATGCTCTCTCCTTCTAGTCCCCGTCAGTACTCTAGCTGCAGCATTTTGAATTAACTGAAGGCTTTTCAGGGAACTTTTAGGACAACCTGATAATAATGAGTTACAATAGTCCAGCCTAGAGGAAATAAATGCATGAATTAGTTTTTCAGCATCACTTTGAGACAAGACCTTTCTAATTTTAGAGATATTGCGCAAATGCAAAGAAGCAGTCCTACATATTTGTTTAATATGCGCATTGAATGACATATCCTGATCAAAAATGACTCCAAGATTTCTCACAGTATTACTAGAGGTCAGGGTAATGCCATCCAGAGTAAGGATCTGGTTAGACACCATGTTTCTAAGATTTGTGGGGCCAAGTACAATAACTTCAGTTTTATCTGAGTTTAAAAGCAGGAAATTAGAGGTCATCCATGTCTTTATGTCTGTAAGACAATCCTGCGTTTTAGCTAATTGGTGTGTGTCCTCTGGCTTCATGGATAGATAAAGCTGGGTATCATCTGCGTAACAATGAAAATTTAAGCAATGCCGTCTAATAATACTACCTAAGGGAAGCATGTATAAAGTGAATAAAATTGGTCCTAGCACAGAACCTTGTGGAACTCCAATTTACATGAACAAATTGTAATCTATTAGATAAATATGATTCAAACCACCGCAGCGCAGTGCCTTTAATACCTATGGCATGCTCCAATCTCCGTAATAAAATTTTATGGTCAACAGTATCAAAAGCAGCACTGAGGTCTAACAGAACAAGCACAGAGATGAGTCCACTGTCTGAGGCCATAAGAAGATCATTTGTACCTTCACTAATGCTGTTTCTGTACTATGATGAATTCTAAAACCTGACTGAAACTCTTCAAATAGACCATTCCTCTGCAGATGATCAGTTAGCTGTTTTACAACTACCCTTTCAAGATTTTTTGAGAGAAAAGGAAGGTTGGAGATTGGCCTATAATTAGCTAAGATAGCTGGGTCAAGTGATGGCTTTTTAAGTAATGGTTTAATTACTGCCACCTTAAAAGCCTGTGGTACATAGCCAACTAACAAAGATAGATTGATCATATTTAAGATTGAAGCATTAAATAATGGTAGGGCTTCCTTGAGCAGCCTGGCAGGAATGGGGTCTAATAAACATGTTGATGGTTTGGATGAAGTAACTAATGAAAGTAACTCAGACAGAACAATCGGAGAGAAAGAGTCTAACCAAATACCAGCATCACTGAAAGCAGCCAAAGATAACGATATGTCTTTGGGATGGTTATGAGTAATTTTTTCTCTAATAGTTAAAATTTTATTAGCAAAGAAAGTCATGAAGTCATTACTAAAGTTAAAGGAATACTCGGCTCAATAGAGCTCTGACTCTTTGTCAGCCTGGCTACAGTGCTGAAAAGAAACCTGGGGTTTGTTGTGTGGGCCGCCAGAAGAGGAGGTACTGCTGGCCCACCACCACCAGATGGCGCCCTGCTTGAAGTGCGGGCTTCAAGCACGAGAGGGTGTCGGAACAACAGAGAGTGACAGCTGTCACTCATCATCAGCACCAGCTGTCACTCATCACCCACATCACCATAAAAGCCGGACTGCAACTCCACCTCCCCGCCGAGAAATCAGCAACCAAGAGGTAACCGTCTCTATTGTAATTTCTCTGCTTAAACTGAACAGGAGTCTGATCTCATTTACAGCCGTTTTCCTGGACGTGTCCTTGTCTGCTGTATTGCCGTTTGGTGTGGACTGCGACGGCTTCGCCTCACACCCCAACCAGATAAGTGGTTTCACAAGGAGCTGTACGAGTGTGTGATTGGAGGTGGAGGTTCTCCCTCCGAAAACGAACATTAACTGTGAGTGGACTACTGAGTGTGCGGGCTCACACTCACCTGGACTTTCTCTATTCTCTGCCAGCAGTACCAGGGTCGACAGCCGAAGGCAGAGGCCACCTGGGGACTCGGGACTTGGCGGCTCCAGTGTTCTTCAGGCCCGTTGGTGGTGGAAGCTGTGTGGGAATCAGCTCTTCTCTCGCTAGAGGTCTTCTATCTTCGAGCCTGCCCACACGTCACCTGGTGTATTATTGGCAATCCATATTTCTGTCTGTATTCCGTTGTGTGTTTTCACAACATTAAATTGTTACTCGTTGGCTTATCCATTGTCCGTTCCTTAGCGCCCCCTGTTGTGGGTCCGTGTCACGACACCTTCCCAACAGGGTTGTTCTTATTTTCTTCAACTAATGATGAGTAGTAAGATGTCCTAGCTTTACGGAGGGCTTTTTTATAGAGCAACAGACTCTTTTTCCAGGCTAAGTGAAGATCTAAATTAGTGAGACGCCATTTCCTCTCCGACTTACGGGTTATCTGCTTTAAGCTGCGAGTTTGTGAGTTATACCACAGAGTCAGGCACTTCTGATTTAAAGCTCTCTTTTTCAGAGGAGCTACAGCATCCAAAGTTGTCTTCAATGAGGATGTAAAACTATTGACGAGATACTCTATCTCACTTACAGAGTTTAGGTAGCTACTCTGCACTGTGTTGGTATATGGCATTAGAGAACATAAAGAAGGAATCATATCCTTAAACCTAGTTACAGCGCTTTCTGAAAGACTTCTATTGTAATGAAACTTATTCCCCACTGCTGGGTAGTCCATCAGAGTAAATGTAAATGTTAGTAAGAAATGATCAGACAGAAGGGAGTTTTCAGGGAATACTGTTAAGTCTTCAATTTCCATAAGTCAGAACAAGATCTAAGATATGATTAAAGTGGTGGGTGGACTCATTTACATTTTGAGCAAAGCCAGTTGAGTCTAATAATAGATTAAATGCAGTGTTGAGGCTGTCATTCTCAGCATCTGTGTGGATGTTAAAATCGCCCACTATAATTATCTTATCTGAGCTAAGCACTAAGTCAGACAAAAGGTCTGAAAATTCACAGAGAAATTCACAGTAACGACCAGGTGGACGATAGATAATAACAAATAAAACTGGTTTTTGGGACTTCCAATTTGGATGGACAAGACTAAGAGTCAAGCTTTCAAATGAATTAAAGCTCTGTCTGGGTTTTTGATTAATTAATAAGATGGAATGGAAGATTGCTGCTAATCCTCCACCTCGGCCCGTGCTACGAGCGTTCTGGCAGTTAGTGTGACTCGGGGGTGTTGACTCATTTAAACTAGCATATTCATCCTGCTGTAACCAGGTTTCTGTAAGGCAGAATAAATCAATATGTTGATCAATTATTACATCATTTACTAACAGGGACTTAGAAGAGAGAGACCTAATGTTTAATAGACCACATTTAACTGTTTTAGTCTGTGGTGCAGTTGAAGGTGCTATATTATTTTTTCTTTTTGAATTTTTATGCTTAAATAGATTTTTACTGGTTGTTGGTGGTCTGGGAGCAGGCACCGTCTCTACGGGGATGGGGTAATGAGGGGATGGCAGGGGGAGAGAAGCTGCAGAGAGGTGTGTAAGACTACAACTCTGCTTCCTGGTCCCAACCCTGGATAGTCACGGTTTGGAGGATTTAAGAAAATTGGCCAGATTTCTAGAAATGAGAGCTGCTCCATCCAAAGTGGGATGGATGCCGTCTCTCCTAACAAGACCAGGTTTTCCCCAGAAGCTTTGCCAATTATCTATGAAGCCCACCTCATTTTTTGGACACCACTCAGACAGCCAGCAATTCAAGGAGAACATGCGGCTAAACATGTCACTGCCGGTCCGATTGGGGAGGGGCCCAGAGAAAACTACAGAGTCTGACATTGTTTTTGCAAAGTTACACACCAATTCAATGTTAATTTTAGTGACCTCCGATTGGACTTAACCGGGTGTAATTACTGCCGACGTTAATTACAATCTTACTGAATTTACGCTTAGCCTTAGCCAGCAGTTTCAAATTTCCTTCAGTGTTGCCTTCTCTGGCCCCCGGAAGACAATTGACTATGGTTGCTGGTGTCGCTAACTTCACATTTCTCAAAACAGAGTCGCCAATAACCAGAGTTTGATCCTCGGTGGGTGTGTCGCCGAGTGGGGAAAAACGGTTAGAAATGTGAACGGGTTGGCGGTGTACACGGGGCTTCTGTTTAGGGCTACGCTTCCTCCTCACAGTCACCCAGTCGGCCTGCTTTCCCAGCTGCTCGGGATCTGCTGGAAGGGAACTAACGGCAGCTAAGCTACCTTGGTCCGCACCGACTACAGGGGCCTGGCTAGCTGTAGAATTTTCCACGGTGCGGAGCCAAGTCTCCAATTCGCCCAGCCTGGCCTCCAAAGCTACGAATAAGCTACACTTATTACAAGTACCATTACTGCTAAAGGAGGCTGAGGAATAACTAAACATTTCACACCCAGAGCAGAAAAGTGCGGGAGAGACAGGAGAAGCCGCCATGCTAAATCTGCTAAGAGCTAGTAGCTGTGCTAAGCTAGCGGATTCCTAAAAACACACAAAGTGTATAATGTGTAAATAATTTAGAGGATCCAGAAGACAAAATGTCTTTTGGATGTCAAATGAATGTGTGGCCTTGGTGGAGGTATGTGGTAGTTTCTTCATGTCTCCTTATTCTTACTCGGACAGGACCGTGTTGGTCCATCATTAAAGAGGACATTCCTCAGTTTACTTCCACATGACTGGTCCTGTAACCCATAGGCACCTCAATTGCAGTACCTTCATGGCCACCAGAGGGCTGCATCCCACACAGAATCACTGCCTTCATGTTTTGAGACGTAGCATTGTTCATCATTACGCTGAAACAGTCTTTATCGTTGTCGTCATATTGGTTATTTTAAGTTGCTTGTCATCAAGCAACTTAAACAACTTAAGCAACTGCAAGCTGGAGCCTGATAACGAGTTCCGTGAGTCTGGATTAATGGCTTTTCCAGAAACATGGTTTAGCGATGATGTACCGGACAGCTTCATTCAAGTGGATGGATTTACACACATCCGCCTGGACAGGAACAAAAACTCTGGTAAAACACGGGGGGGGGGGGGTGAAGTTTGTTTATACGTTAAAGACAGGTTGTGTACAAACTTTGTATGTCTGTAATTCCGATCTTGAGCTCCTGTGTGTAACTTTATGACCTTATTACCTTCCTCGAGAATTCACAAATATATTTGTGTGTGTAGTTTATATTCCACCAAGTGGAAATGCTGCCAGAACAGCTCGTCAGATTTCAGATTGTGTCCATTCTCATCTTCAGAATAAACCGGATGCTGCCATGTTTGTTCTTGGTGATCTAAATCACTGCAGTTTAAATAAATCCCTGCCTGGCTTCTATCAATATGTTCAGTGTAGCACCAGGAACAGTAAGACTCTGGATAAGTGCTATGAGAACATAAGAGATGCCTACACAGCCAGAGTCAGACCCCCCCCCCCCCCCCCCTTGGCAATTCAGACCATAATGTAGTCCAGCTTCTCCCCACCTGGTGATCAGCATTTAAATCTAGTAAACCTGAGGTCCACTCTGTCAAACTGTGGTCTGCTGACAAGACAGAGGAGCTGAAAGGATGTTTCTTGTGTACAGATTGGGACATTTTTTTCCGAAACGCGGATATCAATACTGCCACAGAGGCAGTTACTGGTTACATCTCTGTCTGTGTGGAGTCAATCATTCCCCAAAAGATTATTAAGAAATACCCAAATAATAAATCGTATGTCTCACGGGAAATACGGGAATGTATTAATAGGAAGAAAGCAGCTTTTAAATCAAGGGACTTTGAGGGGTCAGGGTCACACAAAAAGACCTGAACCAGAAGATGAGAGATGCTCGACGGCAGCATAAGGAGCGCACAGAACGGGACCTTTCCAGAGCAAACAACAAGAGACTGTGGGATTCTGTTCGGGACATGACACACATGGACACAAAAAGGAGACCTGTCATTGACAATAATGAATTTGTAAAAGCCAATAGGCTAAATGATTTTTATTTGTGTTTTGATAACCAGGAAGAGTGCAGGGAAATTTTAAAAGATTAGGTGTAATTTGCATGAGGACAGAATTTTAATTGACCCACAATCAGTTACTCAAGCTTTTAAATCAGTGTACACTAATAAAGCCACAGGGCCAGACAGTATGTCTGCTTTTCTTTTAAAAACATTTGCAGAGGAGCTCACTCCAGCTTGGCATCAACTCTTCCAGCTCTCTATAGATACTTATTCAGTACCTGAGCTTTGGAAGAGATCAGTTATTATTCCAGTCCCCATGAAATCACACCCCAAGTGAATAATGATTTTCGGCCAGTAGCCTGAACCTCTAATGTAATGAAGGCACTGGAGAAACTGTTAATTCAGGAGCTTACTGTAGAGGTGGAGCCACACCTGGATCAGTATTAGTTTGCGTACAAAAGGAAGCGGAGTACGAGTGATGCCATTTTAACTATAATGAACTTGGTTTTAAAGCATCTTGAGAGTTCCTCTGCATATGCCAAATTAGTTTTTATTGATTTTAGTTCTGCTTTTAACTGTATCCGGTCACATATCCTTCTTAAAAAAATGATTCGGCTGAATGTGAACCCTTTTTTAATTAAGTGGTATCATTCTTTTTTAACAAACAGGTCACAGCAGGTGAAGGTCAATTCTGTCTGCTCTGATATTGCGTTAAGTAGCACTGGAGTCCCTCAGGGCTGTGTTAGTTCACCTTTTTTATTTACACTCTATACTAATGCCAAACCAGTATGTTGTTAAATTTTCAGATGACACTGTAATACTCAGTCTGCTAAACACTAGTACTAATTCAAGTTGTCACAAATCTGGAGTGGACAGGTTTGTGAACTGGTGTGATGTCCATCAATTGCAAATTAATACTAATAAAACAGTGGAGATGTTGGTGGACACTTGGGCTGTTGGAGACCGTAGTGTGGTCACCATACATGACATAACATTGAACAGGTGGATTTGTATAAATATCTGGGGGTTTACATTGATAACAACTTAAGCTGACAAATCCAAGTGTCAAGCGTTTGTGCCCGAATCCACCAGTGCATGCACTTTCTTCGTCGACTCCGACTGTTTGGTGTATGTAGGAATATTATGCTGATTTTCTACAGAGCAACGATTGAGTCCGTGTTACGGTATGGTATTACTAGCTGGTTTTGTAATTGAACTTTTAAAAAACCTTTAACTCTTAAAAAACCTCACCTGGACTCGTCAGTTTTATCCAGTTTTAGACCTGTGTCTCACCTGCCATTTCTGTCTAAGGTTTTAGAAAAGGTTGTCTTTTTACAGTTACAATCATTTTTAGAAGACAATCTCATCCTTGAAAAATTACAATCTGGGTTTAGATCACGGCACAGCACTGAGTCAGCACTTTTAAAAGTTCATAATGATATTACTCTGTCGATGGATGCAGGGAATCCCGCTGTGCTGGTTCTGTTGGACCTCACAGCAGCCTTTGATACTGTGGATCACACAGTACTTGTCTCCCGGTTAGAACATTTTATTGGCATTCATGGTACTGCACTTAAGTGGTTTAGATCATATTTGGCTGAAAGGAGCTTTTCTGTCATGATTGGGGACCTCTCCTCATCAACTGTTCATCTGTCTTGTGGAGTGCCGCAGGGTTCTGTCCTTGGGCCGATTCTATTTTCTTTGTACATTCTGCCATTGGGGTCATTATAACCCAGCACAACCTGTCCTTTCATTGTTATGCAGATGATCTGCAAATCTATCTGCCTGTGAGGACTAATGGGAGTGATGCTTTGTCATCATTATTTAATTGTATTCGTGATGTAAAGCAGTGGCTGTCCCGAAACTTCCTTTACCTGAATGATGGTAAAACTGAGATCATGGTATTTGAGCGCACTGGCATACCAAATTGTGGTAACACCAAATTTTGGTGCTTTGGCTAACTATGTAAAACCAGCTGTCAAGAATTTGGGAGTGATATTTGACAGCTGTCTGAGGTTTGATCAACAGATAAATTCAGTTGTCAAAGCTAGTTTTTTCCAACTTTACCTTTTGGCTAAAATAAAGCACTTTCTCAGTAGACGTGATCTTGAGACACCATTCATGCTTTCATCAGCTCCAGACTTGATTATTGTAATGCACTTTATTCGGGCATTAATCAGTCATCTCTTGCACGTCTCCAGTTGGTGCAGAATGTTGCTGCTCGTCTTTTGACAAACACTTTTAGACATGAGCATATTACACCCGTCCTGTACTCACTCCACTGGCTTCCATTTCGTTTTAGAATTGATTTTAAAATTTTAATGTTTGTTTTTAAAGCTATTTATGGCCTTGCACCTCCCTACTTGTCTGAAATTTTAACTTTGCGCACCTACAGTAGGACATTAAGGGCATCTGGCCAGCTTTACTTAGATGTTCCAAGGTCAAGATATAAACGCTGGGGTGATCATGCTTTCGCGGTAGCCGGCCCCAGACTGTGGAACGAGCTACCTCTTGAGTTACGTACTATTCCTGACCTAGTACTTTTTAAATCTAAGTTAAAGACTTATTTATTTAAACTGGCTTTTAACACTTAGTGGGGAGGTGACGTTCTGTTTTTTTTATGTGCTGTTTTAAAATTTTATTCTATATGTGTTTTATTTTTGTGAATTTGTGTTTTTAATGTTAAGCACTTTGGACACCAGTCGGTGCTGTAAGGTGCTTTATAAATAAATGTTAATTGATTGATTGATTGATTTAACAGATAAATCAAAAAGTCAAATATTAAATCTGATTAAGATAGCTGGCAAAATCATGGGTATGGTGGAACCTGTAACTCCCCAAGAGTTGTTTGAACAGGCAGTTCTCAGATGTGCTGACAATATTTTAACAGATGAGTCTCGTGTTCTGCACTCTGAATATACTTAACTCAGGAAGGAGGTACAGGGTTCCTCTTTGTAAATATAATCAATATAAACATTCATTTATTCCATTATCAGTGAAGCTCATAAATCAGCAGATAGTTCAGGGAAGATAGTATGAGGGTATGTATTGTGGAATTTGCCCTGCTCGAGTCAAGGTAGACATTTGGAAAAGCTTAACATCAGATGAACCGTTCATCATCTGTGTGAGAAAATGAAGTTATTTTAGCTCCAGAGGAGCCACGGCCACTGCTTAACCCAGCTCCAACCTTTCAACTCAAAACACGGTGCTCATGAATTTATGTGCCAGGAGCGCAGGATGTGCTAGTCGGGGAATTATTTTAATCCACTGTAAGCAGGTCGGCCCGGCTTCCAAATTCTGCCAAGAGACCGAAGCAAATCTCAGTCTTTACAAGCAGGAAACACCCTGAACATTGGTGAGGTCAGTAAACCCAGCGACACGTGCCAACTGGGAAAGCACCTTTTCCTTCTCACCAGCTTGTGAGTAACAGCCAGCAGAACTGTACTCAGCCACCTCACATCCCTGTTCTTTGTGACACACGTGTCTCTGGAAGCCGATCCCAACTGTGCACACAGCAACACGTGTGTCTAAGAAGTTTGTCAGCACATCTAATTATACGATTCTCTGTGTACTTTATCCTCGTCATGGCAGCCTTGGCCGAGGGCGTGGCAGACCTTAAACGGCTGAGCTAAGACAGGCACAAGCTGTTTTCCGAGACCTGAACTTGTGGAGAGGACTTGCTCCATGGAGCGAAAATCTAAGCAAATGTCACAAGTGAATTAGAGATGAGAGATGTTTCTGAGGCCTGATTCAGTGAGGAATGTGAGTCGCACAGAGGATGTGGATTCACCTGAATCCACACCGAGAGAGTTCTGTCCTCCACACAGACTGAAACGGGCCTGCTGGAAACTCCAGAGAGCGATGGGCAGGTATAACATTTGAAACCCACATGAATGAACATTCAGTAAGGTATAGCTCCTATTGTACTATGAACACCTGTCCCAAGACCCAACGTGGTCAATCTCAAAACGTTAGAAAAAGTATTTAACATGAATGAGCAGCAGCTCTTTGTGCTGTAAAGGCAGGACAAATCCAACATTTGAATTGTTTTGTAGAAATGCACAAGTAGGACGGTTTGGAGACAAAGTCAGAGAGGAGAGACTGAGATGGTTTGGACATGAGCAGAGGAGGGACCCAGGGTATATAGGGAGAAGGATGCTGAGGATGGAGCCACCAGGCAGGAGGAGAAGAGGGAGGACAAAGAGGAGGTTTATGGATGTGCTGAGGGAGGACAAGCAGGTGGTTGGAGAGCCAGAGGAAGACGCAGAGGACAGGGTGAGATGGAAACCACTGATCTGCTGTGGCGCCCCCTAATGGGAGCAGCTGAAAGAAGTTGCATTATTTTTACAGTGTTTTGTAAACAGAGAAGAAATTTGTTTAAAGGAAACCTGTAAAATCAGCACTTGATTCTCCACGAGCCTTCTGACACATTCCAGCTGAAAGTTCACGTCTTCTTTCACTGTTCCACTCCACAACTGTGCTGTTGTACTATTAGATATGTGAAACAATTGTATGTTTTACCACATTTTACACACTGTGTTTGATACTCAAAGTGTAATTGTGGTCTGATTGGATTCAGCATGTCAGCAAAACAACTCTTCATTTGTCCTTTCCTCATAGTCACACTATACTTTACCTCCGCGTGGCTTTCCATGACAAAATCTCTTGTTAAAAGTGAAATCTGCCGGAAAATGGCTGATGTCCAGCTCTTGTGATAACCAGAGAAATTGCACATGACGGTCCCGGCTCCACACAGCCATCCGTTTAGAAATGATCTGGTGGTTTCTGCCTCGTCGTCGCAGCTTGGAGCGCGGCGCGCTGAGCGCCATTGTGGGCCGTCCTTAAAGCTGTAGTAACACTCCTTATTCTCTGTGAAGCCCATAAAATTTTCACAGAAAGCCAGATAAATTTTTCGAATGGTTTCCAACAGACCTTGTATACAGAGAAGCCTGAATTCTTTCTTTCTTTCTTTCGAAAATTTGATGTCATAGTTAAGCAGTGGTGGTGGACAACTGGTTAAGTGTACTTGTTTTTAGTGCAGAAGGTTCCCAGTTCAAAACCCAGCCCGTTCTCCATATACTATGGAGTTGCATCAGGAAGGGCATCCAGTGTAAAATTTGTGCCATATCAACATGCAGAACCACCTTTTGTCTACTGTGGCGACCCTGAGTGGACTGAGTTCTTCATCAAGATGTTTGTTTCCTTTACAGTCTTCTAGTAACTTGAGACATTCAGTCCTGATTTTCTCTCTCTCTCTCTCTCTCTCTGTTGAATTGCCAGAGTCTGCACTCTGCAAAAACAGCCCAGTGCAAGTCTGTTTTGGGCTGTGTCCAGGTGCACGTTGCTGTTTAAGCAGTGTGAAATACTGGTGCAAAAGCAAGTACTGGGCACAAAAGGGATTCATTAGCCATGGACATATTGTCATGTGGGACATGATATCTGTCAATCAGAGTGGCACCTGTTCTTCCCTTTTAAACTAACGTGCAGCAGGCACATAGTGTTGTACCACAACACTATGTGCCTGCTGCCACATTAATGGATTAACTCCAGCCTGTCAGAGTGCACAGGGAGCAGCAGCCACCAAAGCTCCCTGAGGTGAAGCAATGATGCCACAACATGGGGTATTCCATTTTTGAAATTTTACTCTTCTGGACTGCATTTTTATATATGGGACTTTTCTGTGTATATCAGAAGCTCAAAGCACTTTACAGTGATGCCTCACATTCACCCATTCACACAGACACACTCACACACTGATGTCAGGGTGTAGTTTGATTACTTTCATTTCGAGAGAGAGAGAGAGAGAGAGAGATGTGAAGCTGCTTGTATAAGGTGCTTCAACATACCAGCTCTGTGAGCAACACACCTGCATGAACACGTAGGATTGTTATTTAGAGGACATGGGCACTGGGTGATGCTTGGCACTGCCACTTTGCACCGGAACTACGATGCTACATATGTGGAGGCGGCAGTTAATGTCCTAAAGTGTTGCCTCACAACCCGTCAAGAGAGGTGGCAATAAGAGATTTCATTGTAGTCCACCTGGCTGTTTGGCTTTTCCATTCATCTGTTATTCTGAAGAGATGACAGACTAAATGAGCTGTAAAGGGATAAATGGAGGACGCGTGGTAATCCATGTGGAGTTCATCTGGACCGGCCTCATGAGGGAAACTGGTGTTCCTGCTGCTCCAACACAGCAGTGACACTGTGAGGGTAGAAGGCCCTGAGGTCGCTCCAGTAAATTATTAAAGTGACTCTTATTATGGGATTAGATTTGTCCTTGAGTTGGTTATTAATGGGGAAGGAGCCGTCCAGGGTCCAGCAGACTGACACCACGTTTTTCCACCCAGCACATTAGAAGTCATTTCAACGTTACTGTGCACTCTGTGTAATGTGGGTTTACATGGAGTCAGATGTTTCATTCAGTATGCTCGCTGGTGGACACAACCAACCTAAAAGTTAGCTTCAGTATCTGCTAACTGAAAAGTTAACTGTTATCGCGCTAACGAGCGACAAGCCACTGAAGCGTTTAGCTAAAGCTACTTCTGAACGCTCACTTTTATCAAACAAATTTAGCTTTGTTTTGTTTTTTTGCCACCAAAACTGTTAAAAACAGCATTGAAGAGCTGAAATTTGAATATGTTGTAGCATAAATATGGAGGGTCCCAAATAAGAGTTGGCAGGCTGAGATCAGAATATGAACAATATCTACATAAATAATTAAGTGAACAAACGAAATGAACCAGTTTGCATTCAACAAAGTTTAATCGTAGAGAAAGTATTAAAGGCGCCCAGTCTGTTAGTAGGTATCATTATTTTCTGGAGTGTGAGTTGCATTTTATTTTTTGATTTTATTTAGGCCCTTATACTCCAGTACAACTTATATACCGAAAACTCGCTAAAGTTTTCTACCAGAAATATAATACCTGCCAAGATTTCATTCTGAATTCATTTCCACACTCGTTCAGACGTTGGGAAACATTTGTCTGAAACAAAAAAATGACGTGATCGTGGGAAATGACTGAGTATGAATGAATTAGAAATGTAAAAAATAAATAGATAAATAAACAAACATGAATGTGTTTACTCTGGCTTGACTTCCTGCTGCTTGAGGTGAAGCTTGTTTCCTTCTGGATTTGTGTCTGTGTTCCAACAGCAACAGACATATGATTTAATAGGGTTCAAAAACGCTAACTTAAAATTAGCGGAACTAAATTTAGTGGAAGCTAATTGGTCTGCTGATAGTTTTCAATGTTATCTTTGCTAATTATCTGTTTGCTGATGAGCTGGTCGGTGCCCATCGTTCAGTTCAATTTCAGTTTCAATTTATTTCATTTATTATAGCGCCAAACCGCAACAGAGTTGCCTCAAGGTGCTTCACACAAGTAAGGTCTAACCTTACCAACCCCCTGAGCAAGAACACAGGTGACAGTGGTAAAGAAAAACTGCCTCTGATGATTTGAGGAAGAAACCTCAAGCAGACCAGACTCAAAGGGGCTACCCTCTGCTTGGGCCATGATACAAACACAATTGACGAAACAAATATACAGGAAATTTTGGGAGTCCATGCCAGTGCATAGGACAGGAGGGTTGCAGGAGAAGACACCACTCCCATCTCTGGATGGAGCCACACCTCAAACAGAGAAAAAAAAAAAACTGAATCAGGCATCAGAAAGACAACAAATACAGTATAATTTGTCAGTATTAAACAACAAGAAAAACAGAAGAAATACTAAGGTGATCACCGGCTACTAGACCTAAGCTTCACTAAAAGACCCAGAATTTAGATAAAGTTGAGGCTGCGGCACGCTCCGTTTACTAATAAAATTAATTTAAAAGAGTAAAAAGTGTAAAACAAAACTATACCAGTATGCTAGCTATACGAAAGGGAAAATAAGTGTGGTCTGGTGTTGGTCATGGCCTCATCCTGGATCAGGGCTGACTTGATTTTACGTGTATAGGTTCCATCATCACTGTTTGCCATCTTGGAAATTTCTCTGGTGTATTTTTGTTGCTCCTGCTGCGGTCCCTGTACGACCGCAGCAGGTAGTAAGTCATTGCCGGTAGTAAGTCAAAGCTGTTTCCAGTGCACGTTGGCCTCCGCCAGGGCTGCCTTTTGTCACCGGTTCTGTTCATTACTTTTATGGACAGAATTTCTAGGCGCAGCCAGGGTGTAGAGGGGGTCTGGTTTGGGAACCACAGAATCTCATCTCTGCTGTTTGCGGACGATGTGGTTCTGTTGGCTTCGTCAAATCAGGACCTTCAGCGTGCACTGGGGCGGTTTGCAGCCCAGTGTGAAGCGTCCGGGATGAAAATCAGCACCTCCAAATCCGAGGCCATGGTTCTCGACCGGATAAAGGTGCTTTGCCCTCTTCAGGTTGGTGGAGTGTCCTTGCCTCAAGTGGAGGAGTTTAAGTATCTCCGGGTCTTGTTCACGAGTGAGGGACAGATGGAGCGTGAGATCAATAGACGGATCGGTGCAGCATCTGCAGTGATGCGGTCGCTGTATCGGACCGTCGTGGTGAAGAGAGAGCTGAGTAGGGGGGCAAAGCTCTCGATTTACCGATCGATCTACGTTCTGATCCTCACCTATGGTCATGAGATTTGGCTCATGACCGAAAGAACGAGATCGCGAGTACAAGCGGCCGAGATGAGTTTCCTCTGCAGGGTGGCTGGGCGCTCCCTTAGAGATAGGGTGAGGAGCTCGGTCACTCGGGAGGAGCTCGGAGTCGAGCCGCTGCTCCTCCACGTCGAAAGGAGTCAGTTGAGGTGGCTCGGGCATATTTTTCGGATACACCCTGGACGCCTCGCTGGAGAGGTGTTCCAGGTACGTCCCATTGGGAGGAGGCCCCGGGGAAGACCGAGGACACGCTGGAGGGACTACATCTCTCGGCTGGCTTGGGAACGCCTTGGGATTCCCCCGGAGGAGCTGGAGGAGGTGTGTGTGGATCAGGAGGTCTGGGCGGCTTTGCTTGAGCTGCTACCCCCGCGACCCGACTCCAGATAAAGCGGAAGAAAATGGATGGATGGATGGTATTTTTGTTGTTGTTGGTTTGGCCAGAGCAGATGGTCACCCCTCAGAGTCTGGTCTGCTTGAGGTTTCTTCATTCTCTGGAGGGAGTTTTTCTTGCTTCTGGGGTGGGGTGGTGGTGTTGGAGCTTGGTGTGACTTTTGTTGTAATTTGGTGCTGTATTAAATTGAATGTATGATCATGTCAGCCTTGTTTCTTTTTGCTCATCTCAAAATACAACATATGGTTGAATAACTTTAAAGATGTGACTCTTGTGTTCTGCTTGTAGTTCTTCACATGTAAAGAAAAAACCTGTAACAAACTTTGATATCAATCAATCAATCAACTTTTTTCTTATATAGCGCCAAATCACAACAAACAGTTGCCTCAAGGCGCTCCATATTGTAAGGCAAGGCCATACACTCTAATGGGGTAATATGGTACTACGAGGTCCCTAAGATAAGATGGGACCTGATTATTCAAAACCTTATAAGTAAGAAGAAGAATTTTAAATTCTATTCTAGAATTAACAGGAAGCCAATGAAGAGAGGCCAACACGGGTGAGATATGCTCTCTCCTTCTAGTCCCCGTCAGTACTCTAGCTGCAGCATTCTGAACCAACTGAAGGCTTTTTAGGGAACTTTTAGGACAACCTGATAATAATGAATTACAATAGTCCAGCCTAGAGGAAATAAATGCATGAATTAGTTTTTCAGCATCACTCTGAGACAAGACCTTTCTGATTTTAGAGATATTGCGTAAATGCAAAAAAGCAGTCCTACATATTTGTTTAATATGCGCTTTGAATGACATATCCTGATCAAAAATGACTCCAAGATTTCTCACAGTATTACTAGAGATCAGGGAAATGCCATCCAGAGTAACGATCTGGTTAGACACCATGCTTCTAAGATTTGTGGGGCCAAGTACAATAACTTCAGTTTTATCTGAGTTTAAAAGCAAGAAATTAGAGGTCATCCATGTCTTTATGTCTGTAAGACAATCCTGCAGTTTAGCTAATTGGTGTGTATCCTCAGGCTTCATGGATAGATAAAGCTGGGTATCATCTGCGTAACAATGAAAATTTAAGCAATACCGTCTAATAATACTGCCTAAGGGAAGCATGTATAAAGTGAATAAAATTGGTCCTAGCACAGAACCTTGTGGAACTCCATAATTAACCTTAGTCTGTGAAGAAGATTCCCCATTTACATGAACAAATTGTAATCTATTAGACAAATATGATTCAAACCACCGCAGCGCAGTGCCTTTAATACCTATGGCATGCTCTAATCTCTGTAATAAAATTTTATGGTCAACAGTATCAAAAGCAGCACTGAGGTCCAACAGAACAAGCACAGAGATGAGTCCACTGTCCGAAGCCATAAGAAGATCATTTGTAACCTTCACTAATGCTGTTTCTGTACTATGATGAATTCTAAAACCTGACTGAAACTCTTCAAATAGACCATTCCTCTGCAGGTGATCAGTTAACTGTTTTACAACTACCCTCTCAAGAATCTTTGAGAGAAAAGGAAGGTTGGAAATTGGCCTATAATTAGCTAAGATAGCTGGATCAAGTGATGGCTTTTTAAGTAATGGTTTAATTACTGCCACCTTAAAGGCCTGTGGTACATAGCCAACTAACAAAGATATGTGAAACATGTTTTTGGAACATTGGAAGTCTTCTGGGGAGGAATGTGGAAGCTGTGTAATCTGTGCATGAGAAGCTGCAGTAAATCATTTCTGCGGTTATCTCCTCTCATGGAACACACGATAAGGACAGAGACGCACTCAGTGTGGAGTCTGCAGGACGTCCAGGTTTTGTCTCCCTGGACTTGATTTGTCTGTGTATCTCGGGGGGACCTCAGCACACTTGCTGTTGCTGAAATGGCAGTCTGTGATGTCATGGTGGACAATGTGCCCTTTATCTTCCCTGGGTGGGCTTTCACAGTTCCACAGATGGGTGTCCTTGATTTCGGACCAGGCGCCACTTGATCTCTGGCCTTGTTCCACTGCCCCCTGCAGTTATTATTGTGGGTTTTTTTTTTTTTTTTTCAAAAAGGTAGTTTTTGCATCTTTATACTGTAACTTCAAGTAGCAATGCACCAAGAGTTCAGTACCTCAAAGCAATCCCATGTAGCTTTATACGAGGTCTGTCCAAAAAGTAATGGACCTTTTTATTTTTTTCAAAAACTATATGGATTTGAATCACGTGTGATTGCATCAGCCAAGCTTGAACCTTCATGCGCATGTGTGAGTTTTTTCACTCCTGTCGGTTGCGTCATTCGCCTGTTGGCAGGCTTTGAGTGAGCACTGGTCCACCCCCCGCGTCGGATTTTTATTGTCAGTGAAGTGGCTGAGAGGCTGCCGCTTTGCTCCATGAAATTTTTTTCAGAAACTGTTAGAGACAGCCAGTTGGAAACCATTTGAAAGATTCAGATGGATTTCAGTGAAGATTCTGTTGGCGTCACACGGATTAAGGAGTGTTAAAACCTTTTTAAGGACGGCCCACAGTGGCGGAGGGCGTGGGGTGCACCGAGCGGCCATCGACAGGCTGGAACGACCAGATCATTTCTAAACTGAACGCTGTGTTGATCTGGGACATTGTGTGACTACCACCGAAATGGCAAGAGAGCTGGACATAGCACTTTTGCGGCACATTCCACTGTTACAGAAGATTTTGTAATGAAAGACGTGCGGAGGAATTTGTGCGTCGGCACGGAGCCGCTCATTGCGCGCAACAAAAAAACCACCTCCGTGTTGGAAGTCTCGCAGGACATGTTGTGGCATGTCCAGCTGTTACACAATTTCTCGGATACTCACTCGACTGAAAAGCCACCGAAAGCCGTCTGAATCTTCTGAATGGTTTCCAAACCATTTCATGGAGCAAAGTGGTAGTCTCTCAGCCATTTCCCTGACAATAAAAATCCGACGAGGGGGGTGGACCACTGCTCACTCAAAGCCCGCCCACAGGTGAATGACGCAACCGACAGGTGTGAAAAAACTCACGCATGCGCACGAAGGTTCAAACTTGGCTGATGCAGTCACACATGATTCAAATCCATATAGTTTTTGAAAAAAATAAAAAGGTCCGTTACTTTTTGGACAGACCTCGTATTACTTTTCCTACAGTTTAACAGTTCTAAATTTGGAAAAAAGTTGCCACAAGACCATAAAAAAGGGACTTCTGTGTCTCCAGAAAGTCCAAACTATAAATCCATGCACGAGCTCTAATCCCTATTCAGAGGAAAGAGGCTTTGCACCACAAAGGACAGCTTGATTAGTCAACATCAGATAATCTGACAGGAAGACAACACATGTCAAACCTTTAGTCCATTAAAATGACCCGTGTCAGTCTCACTTATGAATACGAGCAAATCCAACCCACCAGAAATTCACCTTGACAGGACTGAACACTGAAAGGAAAAACTGACTCACAAGATCTCATTCAAATAATCATCATCATATTCATGTCACGGCGTGTCATGCTTCTGTAACGTCGCTTAAAAAAAAACTTTTTATTTGTTTACTTCTTTCTTTTCAAACTATTTTTAATGTTTTGGGGTTGTCTTTTCAATTGGGACAAAATGAATTCAGCTGGTGCGTTATTTATTTAGAACATAAACACCATGGCAACAAGCAGAAGCTAACGAGTTGGTTAACATTATTGGGCAAGAAAAGAGGGAGAAAATGGCTTTTTGTTGCCACTGAACAGTCAGAAACATCATTAGAAGTGTACAGTTCCAACAACTGTTTCAGTGCAGAGCGAAACATGCAGGCATTTACCTCACCAAAAGTAAATATTCTTCTTAAATAACTGATTATACTGTTAACTTACCTTAGCCTCACTGCCCTCCTCTCTTGCAGCTGTCCACTGAGGCATTCCAAGTTGATTGCTGAGGAGGGGCTGGTTGTGTAAGACCTAGCCGCTCCTCAGTGGACAGCTGCGTTTACATTTAGTGAGGTAAACCTGTGTACTTTTAAGGCCACATGGAAACAGCCTAGGCAACCAGACACTTCTAATGACGTATTTACCCTGAGCTGTTATCACCTCATCCAATATCATTACCAGCCCGTTAGTGTCTGCTTGCAGCTACAGTGTTTGCCTTCTAAATAAACAAATGCACCAATTCATTTTTGCCCCAATAGGTTATTCTTGTGAGACTTGAACCCCTGCGTGATAGTGCAGGATTTGACTGCTTCCGGGGACAACCTGCCATTGCGCAACACAAACACAGAATCACTTCCAACAGAAAAATGATGTGCTGTGTTCTTTTCGGCAGCAATCACAGAAGCAGTTGTGAAAAGTGCATTTTTTTTTTTGTTCCCAGTGGAGAAGGGAAGACGAGGTCGTGTCGGTAAGTTTTAGCAAGATTTATCATCATTTATCATCATCCGTACCAGCTGTCACTCATCATCCGTACCAGCTGTCACTCATCATCCGTACCAGCTGTCACTCATCATCCGTACCAGCTGTCACTCATCATCCGTACCAGCTGTCACTCATCATCCGTACCAGCTGTCACTCATCATCCGTACCAGCTGTCACTCATCATCCGTACCAGCTGTCACTCATCCACTACTCATCACCACCACCATAAAGGCCGGACTGCAACTCCACCTCCCTGCTGAGAAATCAGCTACCATTCAGGTAACTTCTCTGCTGACTTAACACTGACTAATAGTCTGAACTTCTTTGCAGCCATTTTCCTGTGGTGTGTCCTTATCTGTGGGATTGGCGTTTGGTGTGATCAGCGACGGCTTCGCTTCACACCCCAACCAGATAAGTGGTTAGACAGGAGCTGCACGAGTGTGTGATTGGAGGTGGAGGTTCTCCCTCCCAATTGTATACAGACTGTGGGATTACTGAGTGTGCGAACTCACACTCATCTGGACTGTCTCTGTTCTCTGCCAGCAGTACCGGGTCTGACTGCTGAAGACAGCAGCCACCTGGGGCGCAGGGCTTGGCGGCTCCGGTGTTCTTCAGCTCCGTTGGTGATGGAAGCTGTGTGGGGATCCAGCTCTTCTCTCGCCAGGCGTCTTCTATCGTTGAGCCTGCCCACACGTCACCTGGTGTATGATTGACAGTCCACCATATTGTTATTGTCTGTACGTTGTTGTGCGATTCACAACATTAAATTGTTACTTTTGGCTTATCCATTGGCCGTTCATTAACGCCCCCTGTTGTGGGTCCGTGTCACGACACTTTCACAACAATCACAGTTTCTTCAACCACAGCCACAGAAACCAGTCAGTCATTCAGAGTTTTCTCAGGTGTCTTGGTGGCTTCCCTCACCAGTCACTACCTAGTCCAGACACATTTGCTGTTCAGTATTGTGGTGTTTGTATTTCTTGAACTCCAAGACAAGTTCAGTGAAATGTTCATGTGTCCATTCTCTGATATGGCAAAGAAAAGTCTGCTATAAAAGTGATGGTTTACTTGTGTGATACTAAACAGCATCCAGACACATGAATTCCACTTTTTTTTTTTTTTAATTCACGTTATATAGATTTGTTTTCACTGTAAGTTTAAATGGCACCATTTCTGAATATTTAATACAGTGAATCCTATTTTTCATATTTAATCTCATAAAAAGTTGTGTTGAGGCTTGAGGGTTCCCAAACATTTGCAGACATCTGTAGCAGAAAGGTTGCAGTCGCATAAAGAAATCTTGCAGACTTGAGTTGAAAAACTGGAAAATAACTTGAATAAATGACAACTCCAGGGCGTCCGTATGAGCTCCTCCAGCTGAGAAACAGTGAACGTGCATGAAAACTCAAAGCTGCAGGGACTTTGGCCTCCTAATTTCAGGACCTTTGTACCTTGTAGAGGTGAAAGTACATTATCATCAATACTACCTTCACATGACGCCTTCCTGTATTATTTTAACAGATTTTCTTGAGCATATTAACCTGAAGTAGTTTGGCAAATGTTAATGCACCAGAGCCAACATGCCACCAAACTGATCACTGCGTTTCATCTCATCTTTTTGTCCTCTGGCATTGAAATGTCTTGCTGATATGTGTGCGTGGGACCAAATGAAAGTGTTGATCTCGTCTTGGTTACAGTTTAGCTCGGCCTCATCCGTCATACTGCTCCATGCGCCAGGAAATGTTGTCAACTTTAAATAAATATTGCAGTTTTTGGACCTGGCAACTTTTGACTTCGCCACGGAAAGCTGGTTGCTACCTTCTCCAAGCCGCGCTCATCTCAGTGGCCCTCTGTAATTATCCATCTTTGAAATCCCTTAGAAGTAAAGGTCTCATGTCCCAGTGAGGCATGACACTGTTCGGGATCAGTTCTCCACCCTCTGGGATCAAAATGTGTGCCGAGTACAGGGCAGGCTGAGCTTGAGACTTTATCGACCAAACGTTGGGTTTTTGTAAACTGTGGAGTTACTGTTTGCGTATTACTTGTGCTGCTGACTGTGTCAAAGATAATATGATAAATGGACGACATGTCTGTATCACCTTTCCATCTGATACAGACACTCAGAGTGCTTTACAGAAATACATCACATTCACCCGTTCACACACCAATGTCATGGTGCTATCAAACAAGGTGCTCAACTGCACATTGAGACCAGATTGGGGGCTTTAGGACTTTGCTTATAGGTGGCCTATTGGTTTTCCTGTCCTGATTGGAGAATTGAACCTATGACCCTCTGGTCACAAGCCCACTTCTCTAACCTCTAGCCCTCACTTCCCTGTTCTGTGCAAGCACACTGTCAAGAACTTTGACCCAAAATGGCTGGACGCAAATGAGAGACTCACAGAGAGGCATAGAGTGTAAAAAAGGGTTTACTGAAAAACCAGGCAAAGGTCGGTACACAGGCGGGCAAGCCAAAGTCCTCAAGGAAATCCAAATCATGAGACAAATCAAGAGGAGATCAGAAACAGGTAAAAGGTTCAGTATACTGCAAGGCAGAAAACAAGATCAAGGACTTGGGGAAAAAAGGCTGGAATGAAGACTCGGGGAACGAGGAACTGGCAGAGACAGGAGGAAAACAAAGGGTTAAATAACAGGTGTGATGAGGGAAAATGAGCCACAGGTGTGGGAGAACAGCCAGGAAGAGGGCGCGGCAAACAAAAGGGACAAGACACACCCAGGCCCGACCCCAATCACAAGACAAGAGCGTGCAGTCAGCAAAACACAAAGCAGACAAAACCTGAACAAAACGATAAACCCAAACATGAATACAATGAAAATATAAAAACCCACACATGAAATAACCACATGACTTACAGTCACTGTAGCTCACTGTGAAACTTGCCTGTTCTGTCAGCTTCTTTATGTTCCACTGGGCTGATACCCCGCATGTTCTTGCAGTAAGACTGGTGCTGGAAACCAGCAGCTTAGATACCTTTGGTGATGAGGAAAGCTTCACTGACCTCAACTTCTGGGATCTTTGTAGAATCAGTGGATACCCTTGTTGCAACACTGGAGAAGCTGAGTAAGGGACCAGAGTCTGGCTATCTCAAAACCCAGCATTTAAAACTCTGTTTTCTGAGCCATGATCCATAAACTGTTCACTTTGTCACCAAAATAACCTGTAAATAAGTAGTTCCCAAACATCTTCCTTCCAGACCTTAAAACAAACAACACGTATAAAACAAGGTTGAGTTTTATTGATGAGACATTATTAAAAACAGGCACAAACTAGTTTAGAATCTGTGTTTAATGAACAGAGAAAAGAACAATGTATGTCTACAAGTATGAGTGTCAGCTGAAGACCAAAGGATGCACCCAGAAACACATCGGGTCGTCTGATTCTCCACTTCAAGAACAACAGGCAGATTTTTGCAGGTCTGCTTTGCTCAAAGTAGAAATATGTGTAGACTGTGTGCAAAGTGACAGGAAGCGTTTGTTCGGGCAGCAGGTTTGCACATGTGGTTCACATTAAGCACTTCTGCAGACAAACAGGTGTGTGTGTGTGTGTGTGTGTGTGTGTGTGTGTGTGTGTGTGTGTGTGTGTGTGTGTGTGTGTGTGTGTGTGTGTGTGTGTGTGTGCGCATCCTATATATTGATATAATGTATCATATCGTCCTCCTGTCTTTAATTTTTCTATTCACAAAATGTTAGGATCGAACAGAAAAACCATTTTTCAGTTCCATGATCAAAACACGGTTCGTAGCTCCGGCCAACGCCAAAAGCGTTTTCTCATGAGCACCCAGGCTTTGAGTGGAGTTTCTCCTTGTCATTTTGACTTGCATTCGTTTATGTGTGTTGCACTTCATGTTGTCTGTGTTTACAGTTTTATTCTTTACACACATCATTAACCCCCTCAAATCCGCCGGGGCTCTGGCGCCTTCATGTGGCAGCGTCTATATCAGCGGTATTCAGCTCATTCCAGAAAAGAACAGAGAGGGAGGGTGCAGGTTATTTTCCACCAGGTGGTTTCACTGATTAACATCACTTTGAGCAGATGGAATCTGTTAATCACTCAAATCACCTGGTGGAAAAAAAAACCCTGCACCCTCCCTCTCCGTCCTTTCTGGAACGAGCTGAATGTCCCTGGTCTATATATTGTGTGTGTGCGTGTGTGGGGGGGGGGGGGGGGGGGGGGGGGGGGGGGGCAGCTCCTGACAGATGACTGACTGATTCTCAGAGAATCCAGTTATGAGTTGAGAGAATAATCATCACATGTTCTGCATTATTTCAGAGCCTTTGTTTTAGATTTGATCTATTCAGCCAAAACATCCAGCGAAGGGTTTCTGGATGACTGCCCCTTTAAGTAGTCCAGTGTACATTCTGCTCATCCCTGGACACCAGTCCGTGCTGAAACTAACTTGTATCATGTTTGAGTCCATTTTCTGACCCATCCCGGTGTCCACAGGCCCTGCTGAGTGATCCTCTGTACATCGGGCTGAGGCATAAGAGGGTGCGAGGACGGGCCTACGACGAGCTGCTGGATGAGTTCATGAAGGCTGTGTCAGACAGGTGAGCGCGCTGAGCCACACGTCAGGATGCACCACACAAGAACTGTGCCCCCTGTTCCTCCCATCTGAAACCTTATTACATCTCAACATCCGCCTGTTGAAACGTGTTCAGGAAACTCTGGTAATCAGAGTTTTTGGTTTCGCTGGCAGGATTTTCTGAGCCCAGTATGGTTGTGGGCTCAGCTAACGAGCTCTTCAGATGCCATCTGAACTGTCACCAGCTGAACCGCTTTCTCTAAAATCCACTGTGATGAGACTTGGTTATTAGTACACACAAAGCTTCAGCATGTTTTCAAGCAGCAGATTCAGAGGAAGATCTGCCCCGTTTTTACATGCAGAACCCAAAAACAGCGGCTTCGTTTGACTTCAGAGGTCTGCACACGTTGTCACTGTGGCTTAGTGGAGTGTCACACATCACCACATCAAGCACATTACAGAACCAGCTTTGGTCCTGGATGGCAACCACCCAGGCAGACAACCAGTCCACCCCCACCCGTCAAAAGTCACCATCTATCTGCCAGAGCCAGGTGGAGGTGGAGGCTCAGTCCTCCAAAAATCAGATTGAGATTCTATTCATCATATATAAAATATCATTTCCAGTTGAGATTTTGGTCCATGTCTTCCATTTGACCTCTGTCTCTTGTGATATGAAACTTGCTCCCATAAAAGCATCACACCAGTTAGGATGCCGCAGTGGTTCAGTGGTTGATGATCAACCAGTTCGAGTGTAGAATTTAAGGTTTTGAGAAACATTTCTTGTTGACTTTTTGGTCTGGCTTCATAGAAATGCCTGATCCAGAAATTAAACAAGAAGCCATGGACCAGCAGATCCCCTGCCGAGGCATCTTCTGGTCCCTGACAGGTGCCTTTGAGTCCTGTTTGTAGGTTATACCTAAACTTTGTGTGCTCAGCACATGCAGTAGAGTCTCTATGACCTGAAATACGATGCTGAAGAAAAGACCCAGTGACCTTATTAATATGCAAATTAGATCACTGTTGCTATGGTGATTGTTCTGCCCACTGGGACTACCCATGTGCCAACTTTGGTTAGTTTAGGACCAAAGGCCTTGGAGATGCAGTGGCAGATGTTCTGTCTGTGGTGCTCTTAGGTCATCCCAGTCTCACAACCAAGACCTGACACAAACGAACATCAATATGTGATGAGACGGGTACCCCAAAACCCCAGCCATAGTCCTAGCCATAACAAAACACAGCTGAATGTCCCCTGAAGACGTGGACATGAAGCAGACGGTGTGTGTGTGTGCTGTCAGACAGAAATGACACAGCTGTCAAAAACACATCTATCCACCAGTCACCAAATTACACAGTGGGGGTCCCCAACTCGTCGCATTGTGAAGGAAAGCGGCGCAGACCAAAACATCTGACTGTTGGGAGTGAGAATGTGTAGCTCAACTACACTGATGTGTTGTTTGAATCTACAGCCGATAAATTGCAGCACGTCTTTAAGAAAGTCGACAAGAGTGTGTAACTGCTTCATCTGGTTCTATCAGGCTTTCTGGCACTAGGTGACTGCTGGACTCACGGACACAGGAGTAGGAGTAAAAAGGCTTTATGGTAAATGGACTGCATTTATATAGCGCTTTTCCATCTGCATCAGACACTCAAAGTGCTTTACAATTATACCTCACATTCACCCTGATGTCAGGCTGCTGCCATACAAGGCACTCACTACATACCAGGAGCAACTAGGGGATTACGGACCTTGCCCAAGGGCCCTTAGTGATTTTCCGTTTAGGCTGGGATTTGAACCGAGCCCAACGCTTAACCACTAGACCATCACGTCCCCTAAGAATCCAAACATCGCAGATTAAGGAGAGGCAGTCGGCAAGGCAGAGGTGCAGGTGATCGACAGGCGGGGGCAAGGTCATGCAAGGAGCAAAGTTCAAAAAACACGGCGTAACAGAGTTCAGAGGCTAAGACAAAGGCACAGTCCAAAAAACAAGGCAGGGTCTAACTCGGGCAGGCAATCAGGCAAGGACAAAAACAGAGCTGGGACAAAGACAAGGAAGTCCAACGAAGTAGCAGTGAGGAGGCAAACACAACGGGCTTAAATAGAGAAGGTAGTGATTAGGAAACAAGACACACGTGTGGGAGAAGGTTCTGGAAGGGAGGCGTGGTCAGGTGAATCCAAAAGGCGGGAAGAGGCAAGAGTGAGAGGGACTGGTCATGGCAGACAGAGACAAAGATGAAACAGGCAGGTGCAAGAGTGTGAGTGAATGAATGAGGCAAAGACAAAGAGGAGACGGGGAAGAACGAGAAGAAAGATAAATCATAAACCACTGGCCGAATAAAATACTAACATGAACAGAGTAGCACTGAGAAACGAATATAAGAAGGGAACAAGAAAAAAATAAATACTAAAGCAAAACTAGAACGGAGCTCACATGTGGCAAAAGAAATTAAACAGGTCATTCAATATATGACAGAAACAAACATATGATTCAACTAATGATTAAACGATGACAAAAACAAAGACTGGACACAAACTAGAACGGAACTAAACTCGTGATCAAAAAATGCTGTGTCATGTTTAGGCCATGTGGCTAACTGGGTCAAACTTTAAAGACGTGAAAGCAGGATGGCCACTGTTACATCTTTTCACATGATAAGATAATGAAAGACACCAGTTTTTACAAGATATACTTTTGGTGCAGACAAATATCTTAACAAGAACACAGTGAATGACTGTGCAGATATCAGGAACATATTTTTTTGCAAACTTGCTGATGGTCATCGCTCTTAACCTCACGTAACCCCAGCAGAAACACAACAGCGTGTTAACATGGGTTTAGAGAGTCGGAAATCAATGTTATATGACGTATGTATTTCTAAGGTATTTATTAACACGCATGACTAAAGTATGATAAACAGAAAATAAAACCAGTGACAAAAATATTATACACAGAAAAGAAATGAACAGAAACAAACTGTGATACAAGTTAGCAAATGAGAAAAATAAAACGACTACTAAACCAAACACGGGGCAGACAGTGGATAAAGGAACACACGATGACTGGACTCATAACACGGTCAAAACTGACAGGTTCTAGTGGTCAGAAATCTGAGTGTCAGCAGGCGACACACGGATGAACATCACGCTGTTTCAACGCGCACCTGTTTGAAGAAGCAGCCATTGTGTTAGCTGGAAGCTCACGTGTGTGTTGATGGCGTCGCTTCCAGAGATGGTGCCTGTGGACCTGGTTTTCAGGAGAAACCGTGTCCTGCGTCTGTGGTCAGTGAACTATATGTGCTCATGTCTTTCCCAGTAATTCGGACTGATGGTGTCATTGTGACGTTCTCTGGTTTGTCAGTGGCTGATGGTGAAAGGTTGGCTCGAGTCTCTTTGAAGCACAGTGAAGCCTGGAAGGGTTTCGTAGTACACGTGGTCCTCCTCTGGTTTGTTGGTGTTGATCTTCTGTTTCTCCTCAGCATTTGTATCTGAAGCGTTTGTTCAGATCTTTTCATTGATGAGACTTTTGTTTGCCTCTGACTTTGTTACATGGAGGAAGTCTGCATCTCTGTGTCCTTCTGTGCTGCGGAACCATCAGAGCCACAGACATGTGGGCCTGGTTACACTTTATCCTAAACCAGAGAGACCAGCTTCCAGAGCCTGAAGCCTGGATCTGGGGCCTCCTCCAGCTGGCAGCAGAAGGCCATGACTCTTAATAGCCGGGTGGCTTCTCAACTACAGGGAACAGCGATGCTTTTTTTCCTCCAAAAGGAGCCAGATTGGCAGAAAATGAATAATTATAGGCTCAAAGATTGAACGAATGATTACAGCTTTACAGCCCTTTAAGTAATATACATGTTTAGTTTCTTAGAAAACTAAACATGAACTAAAATACTCACATTGACTCATCAATAAGCAGAACTCGGGAGCTTTTTATTTTTTAATTCTTACTGTATTTTTCTCTATGGGCTGGAATGGTGAGTGATGGAAACCCAGTGTTAGAGTCCGGTCCATCTGCTGGGCACCACTTTAGAATCTGGTCTTGTTGAAAAACCAGGTGTTGACTTCAGCCAGAATTTAAGTTGATTCAACATCATTAGTCAAACACATTCCTGTAAAAAGGATCAACTATGGCTCAGTAACAGTCTGGAAACCCTTTGAAACATAATTACTGTTATTTCCTTTCAACACGCTGCCTTCACACATGATGCCTACTAGAGATCCCAGTGGCAGTAATAATACTACACAATAGTATAATAATATACCACTGTAGTGTGGTCTTCAGGCAGGTCGAGTCAGGTCAATTGGACTTGTTTAGATTCCTGAAGACCTGGATGACTGAATCTCCACAGACAATGCTGTGGTTCAGATCCATTAGAGAAAGAGCGCTGCACATTTAGAAAGCTTTGCACTCACTCTCCGGCTACCAGACATTCAGTGGAACGGCAGCGTGTCAAACATTTGACTGGTAGTGTAGATTAGGGGCGGTTTTTTGTTGTTGTTGTTGCTGCTGTTTTTTAATCACGTAACCACTCACATAAGCAGAAAGTAATGGAACAACCATACTTTTAATTTTTGTAACACCTCCAAACAGAAATATTGTCAATATTCTCTTCAGTATTATAAATAAATATAGCACTTGGCGAACTTCTGTTGTCCCTGCGTTCATGGTAAATGTCCACCAGGTGGAGATATTTCTCCATTTCAAGAACCTTGGGACACGACAACGGCCAACCTGTTGCTTATAGTAGTAGATAAGTTATTGGTGTGTTATAGAGCTTAGGCACCATCTTCAGGTAACTTTACACTCCAAGTATTGTCCAAATGCTACTAAAACACAGTTTTAAAATCCACAGGAGAGGACTCAAAGACACAACTTACACAGCAAATTTCAGTAAATCAGAATGACAGTAACCTAAGAAACAGGAATGTGACGAATGGTTAGGAACAAAACCAAATAAATAACGCCTGTGAACAAACATAACACGGTAACAGAGCGAAGCTGACACCGAGCTGAGACGCAGGAACAGTGAGCGCAATCCAGCAGTTACAAGTACGACAGACAGAAGCGTATTTGTCCAAATGAAACACAGGTGAGGCACATTACTAATGAGCTGGTGTTGAATCAAAATGAAACACAGTCCTCTGAGGGTTACCGTCTTTAACTACAAGGATTCCAGAGTACAAAACCTGCTGACATGAACCAAAAATAAAAGGAACCAAAGTAGAAGTAAGTACAATGTAAGAAGTCAAAACTTCTTGAAATGATGTACTACAGTGGACAAAATGTGCAATCTGCATATTTGCATTTGTGCAGTTATTCAGGAGCACATGTGGTGTGATGTCAGAAACAGGTCAGTGGAAACTGACCTGAACTGGTGTTGTTGCAGTGGAATCAATGGAGAACCCAGGACACGTAAGCCTGAGCCCAAAGGAAGTTAACCCAAAATAAGAGAGGGAACATGAGATCTATAAACAGAGAGCTGTCAGGCCACCATCTCTAAACCCACCACACCTCGGAACTGCTCCAGGTCTCAGATACCAACCCCCGAGGCAGACAACTGGTCCATCACTACTTCTCTAAAGTGACCGTGTGTCTACCACAGCCAGGTGAAAAATGGGTGTCTCCTGGGGTCCTCAACACTGAGGCACCTGCATGCTGGATCAGGCCCAGAGAAACATGTGGCCTCACAATGCACAATGAGTACTGTCAGCAGTACCCAGGAACCCAGAGACCGAGTACAAAAACTGCCTTTAACAACAGGAAGCACCAGGACCCTAAAGACTTCCTGCTCAAACGCCTGTGTCCAGGCTGAGCACCAGTTATTAATGAGGCTGCGCTCATTAATAACTGGTGCTGTGCCGTAAATGCACAGTGGGCTGGAACCTTTTACATCTGCCCTGAGAAAGGCAGCTTCAAATAACCCGATGGATGGATGGAAGAAGCAGCGGAGAACAGGACGCGGAATGCAGAATGACGGGTTGGGGATTTGAGGAATAATGTGTACTGAGAGACACAGACTCCCTGGGGAGGATTTATTGCGGGGGGGTAACAGAATGCCCGTGTGTGTGCACAAACACACATGTATGGACACGGCTTCCACAGCTGTGTTTGGACAGTGCAGCCGCGTTGTAACCTCTCCGAGTGTCTGTGAATGCTCTCAGACTGAAGGAATGACTGTGTCTCTCCCTCCAACATGTTTTCTGTCCACTTTTTAGCTGGAGAGTCTGATTTCATTGGGTCTTGGATGACGCTGAGTCTGACTTCCTGAAGGAGCTGGGTCACTCGTTAACGCCACCATCCTGACGACTGGCCCAGACCGAATACTAAATGAGTGATCCACCACATGGATAAACGCTTTTTGTTTGACGCTCTCATTGATATTATTGAGGTGTAATTAAACTGTGGGCGGGGCTTCAGTGGATACGTTGCTCCAAGCTTGAATGTATTTTCTGAACTTGTGTTATAGTGGCAGCTCCTAAATCACATACTTACTGAAAGGCTGGTTGGGATTCATCTTTAACAGCCTCTCGGCGGGAAACGTGACGTCTTTTCTGTCTCTCTGCTGCAGATGTTTTTCAGCCAGACGACAGCACCATGTGACAGACAGATTAAATCTGTTGTATTTGTACCAGGCTGCTGATATGGGACGGGCTGTAAAGTGGGCGTCCTTGAAGTGCAGGATCAGCGGTTTGATGCCCGGTTGTGGTCAGAATAAAATGGCACCCGTGTTTTGAGGGAGCGTTGACATGCTGACCGCACCATGTTTGTTCCAACGCTGTTCACAACATTTGAGGTCCTTTTCTTGTGACAAGTCCGAGGCACGTCTGTGCATTAATCATGCTGTTTAATCAGCTTCACGTCGCAGAGGGACAAAATGTCTCAGCAACGGTGACGCGCTCACTCACACTCATTTTAACCAATTTGAGAAGAAACTTAAAAAAAAACCTTTGCATGCATATAAAAAGTCTTTTTTCTTTTTTTTTTTACTTCAGCTCATGAAAACTGGGAACAAAGACAAAAGTGCTACATTTATATTTTGGTTGCATATAGAACATTTTTATTTTTCTCTTTTCTCTGAAGAGGTTGAGCCATTTTCAACATTTTAGTGCCTTTTTACCCAACGGTCATCAAATATGTCCGTCGGGTATTGCGAAGGCTTTGTGTCCGTCCTTCCGTCTGTCTGTGCTCAGTGTAAGTCCAGTCCTGTTAACAGCCAGAGACTTCAGATTCCCAGGGAAAAATCTTGGAACATTCTGCATCAATAAAACAGTCAGGTTCTGTAGAGACTTTCAAGTCCAGACTTAAGACGCACTTATTTTCCCTTTCATATGGCAGCATACTGGTACAGTATGTTAACTCTCTATTCTTTAAATTCATGTTATTAGTAATTGGAGCGTGCCACGGCCTCAACTTTATCTAAATTCTGGGTCTTTTAGTGAAGTTTAGGGCTAGTGGCCGGCGATCACCTTAGTATTTCTCTGTTTTTCTTGTTGTTTAATGCTGACAAATTATACTGTATTTGTTGTCTTTCTGATGCCTGATTCAGTTTTTTTTTTTCTCTGTTTGAGGTGCAGCTCCATCCAGAGATGGGTGTGTTGTCTGTTTCTGAAACCCTCCTATTCATTTTGTGAGTTGTTTTGTAATTTGTGTCTGTATCATGGCCCAAGCAGAGGGTCACCCCTTTCAGTCTGGTCTGCTTGAGATTTCTTCCTCAGAGGGAGTTTTTTTTTTTTTTACCACTGTCGCCTGTGTTCTTGCTCTGGGGGTTAGTAAGATTAGACCTTACTTGTGTGAAGCAGCTTGAGGCAACTTTCGTGTGATCTGACACTATATAAATGAAAATAAATTGAATTGAATTGAACTGAGACACAGACCTTGGACAAGTTCACAGAAGGCTAACCTTGACTAAAAGGTATTTTAAGAGGTTAAAAAGTTGCATTCTGCTCTTATTTTTTATGGTATGATCTCGAGGACGTTAGTGTGGTGACGTCACTTCCTGGTTTTACTAGCTGCTAACTTCACTTTGTGTTTGGCTAAAAATAACATGTTTCTCATATATGATGTAAAGGCTAGCAAGAAATAAACACTTCTAAAACTGGAAACACTGTTTTTGTAATCTGATAACACCTAATCTAATAACATCTCTGGAGTCATTTACACAACATTTCACAGGTGTTAGTGTAGTGACGTCACAGGCTGGTAGCTAGCGGCAAACTCTGTTTTGTTTGTGCGTTAATATATCCTCTTTGTCAATTATTATGTAAAATCTAGCGAGAAATAAACACTTCTAAAATGGAAAACACTGTTTTTGTAATCTGATAACACCTCTGGAGTAATTTATAAGACATTTGTTGTCGTGCGTTACCTGTGCTGCTCCACAGCCTGTCCAGTGGATTTTTATTTTATTTTTTAGCACTGTTGTCGTGCGTTACCTGTGCTGCTCCACAGCCTGTCCAGTGGATTTTTATTTTATTTTTTACCACTGTTGTCGTGCGTTACCTGTGCTGCTCCACAGCCTGTCCAGTGGATTTTGATTTTGATTTTTTTTTTTTTTTGGCGCTGTTGTCGTGCGTTACCTGTGCTGCTCCACAGCCTGTCCAGTGGATTTTTATTTAGCGCTGTTGTCGTGCGTTACCTGTGCTGCTCCACAGCCTGTCTAGTGGATTTTTATTTTGTTTTAGCACTGTTGTCGTGCGTTACCTGTGCTGCTCCACAGCCTGTCCAGTGGATTTTGATTTAGCACTGTTGTCGTGCGTTACCTGTGCTGCTCCACAGCCTGTCCAGTGGATTTTTATTTTTATTTTATTTTTTAGCACTGTTGTTGTGCGTTACCTGTGCTGCTCCACAGCCTGTCTAGTGGATTTTTATTTTATTTTAGCACTGTTGTTGTGCGTTACCTGTGCTGCTCCACAGCCTGTCTAGTGGATTTTTATTTTATTTTAGCACTGTTGTCGTGCGTTACCTGTGCTGCTCCACAGCCTGTCTAGTGTCGGATTCCCTTAGCTTAGCGTAGCTACTAGCTCTTAGCCGTTTTAGCATGGCGGCTTCTCCTGTCTCTCCCGTACTTTTCTGCTCTGGGTGTGAAATGTTTAGTTATTCCTCGGCCTCTTTTAGCAGTAACGGTACTTGTAATAAGTGCAGCTTATTCGTAGCTTTGGAGGCCAGGCTGGGCGAATTGGAGGCTCGGCTCCACACCGTGGAAAATTCTACAGCTAGCCAGGCCCCTGTAGTCGGTGCGGACCAAGGTAGCTTAGCCGCCGTTAGTTCCCCCCTGGCAGACCCCGTGCAGTCGGGAAGGCAGGCTGACTGGGTGACTGTGAGGAGGAAGCGTAGCCCTAAACAGAAGCCCCGTGTACACCGTCAACCCGTTCACATCTCTAACCGTTTTTCCCCACTCGACGATACACTCGCCGAGGATCAAACTCTGGTTATTGGCGACTCTGTTTTGAGAAATGTGAAGTTAGCGACACCAGCAACCATTGTCAATTGTCTTCCGGGGGCCAGAGCAGGCGACATCGAAGGACATTTGAAATTGCTGGCTAAGGCTAAGCGTAAATTTGGTAAGATTGTAATTCACGTCGGCAGTAATGACACTCGGTTACGCCAATCGGAGGTCACTAAAATTAACATTGAATCGGTGTGTAACTTTGCAAAAACAATGTCGGACTCTGTAGTTTTCTCTGGGCCCCTCCCCAATCAGACCGGGAGTGACATGTTTAGCCGCATGTTCTCCTTGAATTGCTGGCTGTCTGAGTGGTGTCCAAAAAATGAGGTGGGCTTCATTGATAATTGGCAAAGCTTCTGGGGAAAACCTGGTCTTGTTAGGAGAGACGGCATCCATCCCACTTTAGAGGGAGCAGCTCTCATTTCTAGAAATCTGGCCAATTTTTTGGGATCCTCCAAACTGTGACTGTCTAGCGTTGGGACCAGGAGGCAGAGCTGTGGTCTTATACACCTCTCTGCAGCTTCTCTCCCCCTGCCATCCCCTCATTACCCATCCCCGTAGAGACGGTGCCTGCTCCCAGACCACCAATAACTAGCAAAAATCTATTTAAGCATAAAATTCAAAAAGAAAAAATAATATAGCACCTTCAATTGCACCACAGACTAAACAGTTAAATGTGGTCTATTAAACATTAGGTCTCTTTCTTCTAAGTCCCTGTTGGTAAATGATATAATAATTGATCAACGTATTGATTTATTCTGCCTAACAGAAACTTGGTTACAGCAGGATGAATATGTTAGTTTAAATGAGTCAACACCCCCGAGTCACACTAACTGTCAGAATGCTCGTAGCACGGGCCGGGGCGGAGGATTAGCAGCAATCTTCCATTCCAGCTTATTAATTAATCAAAAACCTAGACAGAGCTTTAATTCATTTGAAAGCTTGTCTCTTAGTCTTGTCCATCCAAATTGGAAGTCCCAAAAACCAGTTTTATTTGTTATTATCTATCGTCCACCTGGTCGTTACTGTGAGTTTCTCTGTGAATTTTCAGACCTTTTGTCTGACTTAGTGCTTAGCTCAGATAAGATAATTATAGTGGGCGATTTTAACATCCACACAGATGCTGAGAATGACAGCCTCAACACTGCATTTAATCTATTATTAGACTCTATCGGCTTTGCTCAAAAAGTAAATGAGTCCACCCACCACTTTAATCATATTTTAGATCTTGTTCTGACTTATGGTATGGAAATAGAAGACTTAACAGTATTCCCTGAAAACTCCCTTTTGTCTGATCATTTTTTAATAACATTTACATTTACCCTGATGGACTACCCTGCAGTGGGGAATAAGTTTCATTACACTAGAAGTCTTTCAGAAAGCGCTGTAACTAGGTTTAAGGATATGATTCCTTCTTTATGTTCTCTAATGTCATATACCAACACAGAGCAGAGTAGCTACCTAAACTCTGTAAGGGAGTTAGAGTATCTTGTCAATAGTTTTACATCCTCATTGAAGACAACTTTGGATGCTGTAGCTCCTCTGAAAAAGAGAGCTTTAAATCAGAAGTGTCTGACTCCGTGGTATAACTCACAAACTCGTAGCTTAAAGCAGATAACCCGTAAGTTGGAGAGGAAATGGCGTCTCACTAATTTAGAAGATCTTCACTTAGCCTGGAAAAAGAGTTTGTTGCTCTATAAGAAAGCCCTTCGTGAAGCTAGGACATCTTTCTACTCATCACTAATTGAAGAAAATAAGAACAACCCCAGGTTTCTTTTCAGCACTGTAGCCAGGCTGACAAAGAGTCAGAGCTCTATTGAGCTGAGTATTCCATTAACTTTAACTAGTAATGACTTCATGACTTTCTTTGCTAACAAAATTTTGACTATTAGAGAAAAATTACTCATAACCATCCCAAAGATGTATCGTTATCTTTGGCTGCTTTCAGTGATGCCGGTATTTGGTTAGACTCTTTCTCTCCGATTGTTCTGTCTGAGTTATTTTCATTAGTTACTTCATCCAAACCATCAACATGCTTATTAGACCCCATTCCTGCCAGGCTGCTCAAGGAAGTCCTACCATTATTTAATGCTTCAATCTTAAATATGATCAATCTATCTTTGTTAGTTGGTTATGTACCACAGGCCTTTAAGGTGGCAGTAATTAAACCATTACTTAAAAAGCCATCACTTGACCCAGCTATCTTAGCTAATTATAGGCCAATCTCCAACCTTCCTTTTCTCTCAAAGATTCTTGAGAGGGTAGTTGTAAAACAGCTAACTGATCACCTGCAGAGGAATGGTCTATTTGAAGAGTTTCAGGCAGGTTTTTAGAATTCATCATAGTACAGAAACAGCATTAGTGAAGGTTACAAATGATCTTCTTATGGCTTCGGACAGTGGACTTATCTCTGTGCTTGTTCTGTTGGACCTCAGTGCTGCTTTTGATACTGTTGACCATAAAATTTTATTACAGAGATTAGAGCATGCCATAGGTATTAAAGGCATTGCGCTGCGGTGGTTTGAATCATATTTGTCTAATAGATTACAGTTTGTTCATGTAAATGGGGAATCTTCTTCACAGACTAAAGTTAATTATGGAGTTCCACAAGGTTCTGTGCTAGGACCAATTTTATTCACTTTATACATGCTTCCCTTGGGCAGTATTATTAGATGGTATTGCTTAAATTTTCATTGTTACGCAGATGATACCCAGCTTTATCTATCCATGAAGCCAGAGGATACGCACCAATTAGCTAAACTGCAGGATTGTCTTACAGACATAAAGACATGGATGACCTCTAATTTCCTGCTTTTAAACTCAGATAAAACTGAAGTTATTGTACTTGGCCCCACAAATCTTAGAAGCATGGTGTCTAACCAGATCGTTACTCTGGATGGCATTTCCCTGATCTCTAGTAATACTGTGAGAAATCTTGGAGTTATTTTTGATCAGGATATGTCATTCAAAGCGCATATTAAACAAATATGTAGGACTGCCTTTTTGCATTTACGCAATATCTCTAAAATCAGAAAGGTCTTGTCTCAGAGTGATGCTGAAAAACTAATTCATGCATTTATTTCCTCTAGGCTGGACTATTGTAATTCATTATTATCAGGTTGTCCTAAAAGTTCCCTAAAAAGCCTTCAGTTGGTTCAGAATGCTGCAGCTAGAGTACTGACGGGGACTAGCAGGAGAGAGCATATCTCACCCGTGTTGACCTCCCTTCATTGGCTTCCTGTTAATGCTAGAATAGAATTTAAAATTCTTCTTCTTACTTATAAGGTTTTGAATAATCAGGTCCCATCTTATCTTAGGGACCTCGTAGTACCATATTACCCCATTAGAGCGCTTCGCTCTCAGACTGCGGGCTTACTTGTAGTTCCTAGGGTTTGTAAGAGTAGAATGGGAGGCAGAGCCTTCAGCTTTCAGGCTCCTCTCCTGTGGAACCAGCTCCCAATTCAGATCAGGGAGACAGATACCCTCTCTACTTTTAAGATTAGGCTTAAAACTTTCCTTTTCGCTAAGGCTTATAGTTAGGGCTGGGTCGGGTGACCCTGGACCATCCCTTGGTTATGTTGCTTTAGACGTAGACTGTGTTTCATAATTATTGTATGGCCTTGCCTTGCAATGTGGAGCGCCTTGGGGCAACTGTTTGTTGTGATTTGGCGCTATACAAGAAAAAAGTTGATTGATTGATTGATTTAGAGGACGTTAGCATGCACACTAATGTCCGCTAATTCAAAGCTAACTTCCGATGGAGATACATTTGTCTCATTAATACCTAAAAATGCACAGAAGGTGATCTACAAATATTCCTTGATTTGTGCAACTTATGCTCTTGTCAAAAGCTCATGTACGCACACACACACACACACGCTCACGCAAACAACTGCAAATTATGACAAACACAATGCTCATATGGCCGAGTGTATTTTAGCATTGCATTATATTTTTACTTTCACACAGTCATAAAATTTGGTTTTCTGTCTTAATAATGTAACATAATAAATAAATGAATGTGTGACAAGAGATAAACTTACTTTGTCCAACTCTAAAGTTTGATATTTCAGTGTATTTTGTGTATTTTTGGTGTACTACACACAGGACTTGTGTTTTTCATCTCTGGGTGTGCCTGCTCTTGTTTGGGTTACTGCTCTCATCTTCAGTTTAGACACAAAACCAAATCCTGCCTCTTTGTCCAGGTTTTTTTTTTTTTAATCCAGCTGGCAGCAGAGTGCATTGTGGGATTTTGGTGTTTAATTCAGAAGGTCACCAGAGAAGGATGTCAGACTTTCAGGCCAAATGGGGACAATGAACACAAATGACCTCCAAGAAGAACTTTGTTCTGTGCAAAGTGCCGAAGCCGACATGTTGTCAGAAAGCCTCTGGTCCTTACTGGCTCGGTCGGACCAGCACAGCTCTCTGCGTTGGAAAGAGGCTCCTTTTTCCCTGCTGCACCACAGCCACACTTACAAACTCTGGTTTATGGTCAGTGAAAGCCCATAAACGTGCACGCATTCACAGCCCGTTCTCAGAGCAGCATCGAGAGTTGCTTTTCTGTCTCTCATTTTAAAGTCATTTATTGGATTTAATATCTACTGCTGCCATGTTTCATTTCAAGGTTTAATCCTCTTTTATTCTATGAAGGGAACAAAACGCCTCCAGAGCATCTTGGTTCTGGTGGAACCGACGTGACCTCTGCAACAGTTGCTACAAGTCAAACTCTCACAAAGGCGCTGCAGTGACGCTCAGATCGTCTCACATCTGTCCTCGCCGCTCTTCGTCAAGCCAAAACCCCACACAATGAAAACTTTATGGCTTCATGTTTGTCGTCTTCAGACAGCGGCGGTGCTTTAGCGCTTGTTTCGGCCTGATAGAAAACACGTTTTTCTCTTTAAGGCAAGTGCTGCGTTGGCAGAAAATCTGTCTCTGCTTTTAGGAGTTGAACGTCTCACAGTACGACACTAGAAAGGGTGAAGTCTGACCCGAGACATCACATCTTAGCCCAGCTGACCTCCAAAGGTCACCTCTGACCCCGCATTTCTTACCGCTTCTTTTCTTCCTCACTTTAATCATCTGGACACCAAAGATTTAAAGTGGAAAACAGCTTTACTGGGTGTGACACTGGTGGCAGAGTTTTAGGCGGTGGTGGGCACAGTTCTGCTAATCCGTGAACCACTAATTATCAAAGCTAATGTTTTCATTAGCGGATTACCTTTTCAGATAACTTTGAAACCATCAGTGGACCAATTAGCTTCCGATAAATTTAGGTCTGATCATTTTTAGACCACTAACATATTTTTTTGCGGGCATAGTAAATAAAGCTTAACAGTTAAAAACATTTGTGAAGTCTGAAATGAAAGATTTTAGTGCCTGTCTGATAAATGTTTTGTAGCAGACAGACAGCTATGAGAGGTCCAGCTCTATCCTCTGCAGGCAGAGAAGAGCTGACTACCAGACAGAAAGGAAGAGAGACAGAAAAAAAGATAATTTCACACCATACAGACTCACCGGCACATCACGCAAGTAATGCACAGGCAGACAGTTTTGACTTATGGTTAAATTTTTAAACAAACTAATTCCAGGCAAGTTATTTAAATTAACATCATGTCTGTAGTTTTATAAAGTGAAAATATCAGCTATATGTTTTAGTTTTGAAGTAATTCACAAATTTGGAAGGTTTTAGCATTTAGACACACATACTGCAGTGCATTATGGGTAAATTAGTTTCCTGACATGAGTGGTTGGCTGCACACACAACTTGATGAAATGTGTCGTGGGTTTTACAAATAAATATATGTTTGCAAATATGTAATTTTTTTCATTTGTAAAGAAAAATGCAATTTGAAAAGTGAAAATTCTGTTTAAGTAGATTCAGCACTTTTAGCCAATGTGTGGCAGGCGGCAAATAGTGATCATACTGCCATGAACACTGCCATCTACTGGCCAGTAGATGGCAGTGTTCACCGTGGATAATCTCTCTCTGTTGTTCCTTTATTTAATTCCTAAAATATTCTTATATCTTCCCCAGGTTTTATGGCAAATTGATCATCCTGTAACAAACTTGTGTTCATTCTCCATCATCCACCCTTTTAGCCACTGGCCACTGCCATTTACTAACCATAAGTCAAAACTGTATGCCTGTGAATGACTTAGCTGATATGCCGGCGAGTCTGTATGGTGTGAAGAGAAATAGTCTTTATTTTCCTCACTTTCTTCCTTTTGCTTTTCGCCTCCTTTCTCTCTGGTCACCAGGTCTCTTTTGCTGAGAGAAGGCTGATCTGACACAGAAGTGTTTTCTCGTTGTGTCAGTAGCTGCCAGTGTACTGAAGTCAATACTGAAAGTTATCAGTTTAGCTTTTATCTGTAACTAACTAACACTAAATTTGTTAGGGGTTTAACGGTTTAGCTTTAGAAAAGTTAACTTTTCATTTAGTGGATTAAGCGTTATCGGAGCTAACTTTTTGGTTAGCTGTGCCCATCACTGGTTTTAGGAAGTGATTGAAGTGCAAGACGAGGACAGTGAAAATTTCAGAATGAGCTATCGTGACTAAAGTCATCATCCATAAACCACGTATTTGATTGTCACTGCTCCGTCTTGTTCATTTTAGGCACGGGGTCGCAGGTGTCTGGGATTTGATGACATATCGGTCTGTCTGCTTTGCTTTGCCCGTCCCCGGCGTTCCTCCATCACACAGTTACTGTAGCATGAGCGCGCGCCAACCTCACCCTTTCCTGCAATTGTTTCACCATCTGGAATAAACCCACAATTAAAGTTGGGTTGCACGGCGGCTTTGTGCACTTGCTGTTTGTGCAAGCGTAAGTAGCGTGAGTAAAGATCAACTTTTACTATTTCTTTGATGGTGGCTACATCATAAACCTCAAATAACAAAATCATAACTCCACACAACCCTGCCGAAAGGCTTCTGTATGAACGTAGCCACAGCAGACGCTTCTTCGTCTCTCCGTCTGTCTCAACGTACGTGTGGTTTTGAAGTGACATGCAGCTTGAAATGTGCTTGTTTTTTTGCTTTCTTTCATTTTGAGAACCTAGGCCACCTAGGCCACTGCTTCTTGTAAAGTTTTGTATTCTAGTTGCTGCAGGATTGTAGTTTCTATACCATCTATACGTGGTTGGTCAACTGAGCACCGTCTCAACAAATGAACACCTTCTGGTTTCCTAGGAGACTGAGTGGGCTCTCGTGGTCTTTGGACTCATACTTTGTGTTTGTGTCGTCCCTTATGGACACTCACTGTGAGGTTCTGTTGTTAAGGAACCGCTAACAGCTTGTCCAAACACGTCCAAAGGCATTTCTTGGAATGGCTTAAAAGTGTTCTTCTTTTGATCCACTTGTATGTAGTTCGTTTGATGATTCTGAATTTCAGACATTATTCTAAATATGGTGGATTAGTGGTTAGCACTGATGCCTCACAGCAAGAAGGTTGTGAGTTCGCTTTCCACTAGTACTGACGATACGATGCGATACGATTCACCCCTGTTCCCGATTCAGTGTGATTTGATAGGGATTTGATGGCAGTTCAATTCCTCATGATGCGATATGATGTGATTTGGTGCGATACGATTAGGGATTGGTATTGATAAGATTTTATCGATAGTGATACCATTATTGATTCCACTTATCGATCCGATTCCTTATCGATACCTCTTGTGAATTTTCTGTGTACTAAAAGTAGGCTTTACAGGTTTTCTATGTCAACATTTTATTGAGTCTTTAAGTAAATAAATATGGATCCTTGATCTCTGGACATAAATAAAAATAAACAAAGTCTGTAGATTTCTCAAAAAGCATTTCCTTTCAGACATTAATGACACAAATGTAACTCCACAGACTCTGAGCTGAACTCTTCAGCCGGCTGCACATCAGGATGTAATTCATAAAGAACACAGGACGTCTCATTTTGTCGGAAAAAAAACTGTTTTGGTCAGTTGTAGTTTATTGTTTGTATTATAATGTTTGGACAGAGGTGTCGTTTGATTTAAAACGGTGATTCGCTCTGAAGTTATTAATTCAGACCGAAATCTGCACGGCTCTTTGGAGGATATTATTATTATTATTATTATTATTATTGTTTCCTTTACCTGATGGACAACTTCAGTTTATGCATGATTGGTGCTCATGGCAGAGAACTGTCGTGTAAAACTCCGGTGTGGAATGAAGGATGATTCTCGTTTCTTGCCCACAACAGGACAAGATTCCCAGTTCATGACTTTAATCCAGTGGTGTCCAAACTATTCCAGAAAGGGCCGAGATGGTGCAGGTTTTCTTTGCAGCCACTGACTCCAGCAGGTGATTTCACTAATGAACTTGTCCCACCTGCTCAAAATGATGTTAATCAGTGAAATCACCTGCTGGAGTCAATGGCTGCAAAGAAAACCTGCACCATCTCGGCCCTTTCTGGAATAGTTTGGACACCACTGCTTTAATCCATACAAAGGTGACTCACGATTGACATCTTTAAATGGCTTTCAGAGGGGTTCATGAAGACGTTGCAGACTTGCCGCTTCTGAAAACCAGCGAAGCAGAGAACCAGTGAACAGCGGGTCAAAGTGCTGCTGCGTTGCTTCAAGCAGACCCGCTGCAGTCTGCAATCAATGTAGAGAAATGATCATTTTCCCGATAAACACCCTTCGAAACAACGTCCACTCTGGTGTCCCGAACAGGAATCATTAAGCAAAAAGGCTGTTGATGTCATGTTTGTTGTGGTAGTTGTGTTTTCCAGCTTCCGTCCGTGGTGCATTCACTGTGCCTTGGAAAAAAATCAATGCAAGCAGGCAGCGAGTGATTCATCATGATTCAACCTGTCAGATGAATCGATGCACACTGAATGAATCGATGCACACTGAATGAATCGATGCACACTGAATGAATCGATGCACTTGCATTGTGCATGTTAGATCAATACAAATCTAGATACCGATGTGTATCGATTAATCTCCACATGCCTACTTCCTGGCCTTTCTGTGCGGAGTTTGCATGTTCTCCCCATGTCTGTGTGGGTTTCCTCCCACAATCAAAAACCTTCCTCAGGACTGAAATGAAATATTTGAAGGCAGAAGGCCTTGTGTGTGAGTCTGTATGACCTTAGACCGAGCAGGTTTTCGGTACCATTTAAGGGGCCTAAACCTCAGTGAACCGTGGTCCACACAGGAATGGCTGATGGACTAAGAGATAAAGGCTCATCCTCTTGTCCCTCCTTTCTTCATGTCTGTTGTTGTGACATTTTGAAGTTGGATCTTCTCTTTACAGGTACGGAATGAACTGTCTGATACAGTTTGAAGACTTTGCAAATATTAATGCTTTTCGTCTTCTGAAGAAATACCGCAACCAGTACTGCACCTTCAACGACGACATCCAAGGTATGGGCCTGCTCTCTGCTGCCACTGTTCACTCATTCATTCTTAACACTTTATGTCACTTTGAAACATGTGGAAAATCCTGACGTTTGTGTTGAAAAAGTGTCCAACACCAACATCATGGACAAAGATGTCACCTGCTGACCTGCAGAGTGCCCACACGTCACACGCGCTGCACAGTGCACACTGCTGCTAGACGACCCTCTGCTTCGAACCATGGCTCACCTGTGTTCTGGGAGCGAGACTCTTCATGTCTCAGCTTCATGTTGCTGTTTCATCTCCCTCAGGCACAGCTGCAGTAGCCGTGGCTGGACTCCTGGCTGCGCTGCGCGTCACAAAGACCAAAATGTGTGACCACACAGTTTTGTTCCAAGGTGCAGGCGAGGTGGGTGCGACAAGCCTGGAAATCTGCTGGCAGAGAGTTTTGACCTGTTAAATCTGTTATAAACCTATAATGAAGCTGGATTTTCCTCCTGCTAGGCAGCCACCGGGATCGCTGCACTCATCACCATGGTGATGAAGAAGGAAGGACTCACACAGGAAGAGAGTCTGAGGAAGATCTGGATGGTTGACTCCAAAGGACTCATCGTCAAGGTGTCTTAGTTTAACTACTGTAATACTTCACGGTACTCAAGCCCACAGTTTAATATAATCTGATGGTCGTCTGGACCACAGTCATTAAAGTCGTTTATTCATGTGTCGGCTCACATCGCATCCATGTGCAACTCAAAGTCTGGGATCAGACGGAAACACCGGGTACGACTGTGTACCTAATAAATTGGCTGAGTGTCGGTGTAGATGTAGCTGTCAATTTTTTTTACCTTTATTGCACACATTTTTTAGAGTGGTGGGTGCAGTTTAGCAAATCAGATAATGACTGATTAGCATAACTCACTTTTTTGCTCGCGTATCAGCATTTAAGCTGACTCTGAAAACCACTGGTAGACCAGTTACGTAACTTCCACTAAATTTAGTCCGGCGATCTTTAAATCGGTTAATGTTAAAAAAATAAATTCACTTCAGTTTATTGATAAAGCACCAAATTCATGCCGAGGTGCTTCAAAAGGGTAAAAGTCCCCAAGCAAGCACATAGGCAGCCGTGGTCAGGAAGAGCGCCCTCTGGTGGTGACACCTAGCCTGTGACCACCATAAGCAATAGTCTTCACAGTGCAGATGTTTTAGTGGTCATCGACACGGACAGTGAAGAAGTGCATCGAGTACAGGCGGTGTTGCGTTTGAGATGCTAACAGCGGCGGCACACTGTGGCCGTTCTGTTTCAGGATCCCTGAATTCTCCTCCACAATAACCCAGGAAGTAAAATCGACACATGGCATGAAGGCGACAAGCTTTAATTCATGCTTGAGTAAAAGCAGTCATTAGATCAATAAACTTAGTTTCCATCTGTATTTATATTTATTAATCTTTCTCTTCCTTTTATTTGGAATTTCTGTAAACTACTGTTTAATTAGTTAATTTAAATATTAATGAACATCTTGATTATCATCTGATCTTACATCTGTTCAACCAAACCAAAGGCCCAGTCACACGGCACTTAACGAAGGGTAACGAAGCCCTGACGAAACAAGAAATCTGGACTTTCGTTGGCATCGTTTAACCTTTCTGCAGCTTTGTTCCTGCAGCTGGCGCTTTGTCAGGATTTTAAAATGTTAAAAAATTTGAACAAAGGGCAACGAAAACCTTAATTCATCTGTGTCTCGTTTTGCTGTCGTTCTTGGCGTTTTTTTTTTGTTTTTTTTTAGCTGCGTTTAGTTTTTGTAATGTTATTGTTTAATTTGACTTCATTGGAGCAGCTGAGTGTTTTCACACAGTGCAGAAGCCGGTTTGTGAGCACTGAGGCTGCTGCTGCTTCATGTACCATCAGAAATTACAGGACAAACTCAGCCTGCTTGCTTGGATTTTTTTTATCTGTGTGGGGGGGCAGCTTCAATGGGCTCAGGCACATTACATAGGCCAGAATTAATCTTTTGTGTGGATATAATTAATTATTTTGCCACAAGCAACTGCTGAATTTGAAATAACAAAACAATTGTGTAATTTCCGACGGTACTTGAATGTAGCATCAGCAGCAGTAGCAGCTCCTGTGTGCGCTTATTATTTTGTATTTAAATATAACAATCTGAGTGTAGGAATGACAATCCAGCCCTTATGTACATGTGGGAACAGGTAGATGAATCAAAATGATGATATAAAGAGCTGTTCTGGTAGGAAGAATTCACGTTGTGGATCAGTGATCAGCTGGTGGAAATAACCGCACATGTGAGTCAATGCGCGCGTTCACACGCACTGATTAATTTACTGCTCTGATATATTCAATCATCTTTACACTTATATTTATTCTCCCTTTTGACAGTTTTCTGTTATAAATAAATATATATGGCTTATAGTAAGAGAATACAGTGATACAGCAGTGACCACAGCACAATTTTTTTTTTAATTGGAGTAAGACGGAGCGCGCAGTGTGTGGACAGACAGTGTGGATTCTGATGATGATGGAGATGATCCCTCTTTTGTTCTAGACGAGGAACCAGAGCAGGTGGTCCACCGACGTGCGCACAGATCTCCACAGATTCTGTTTGCAGTTTCTCCAGGACTCAGGTGCTATGAGCTCCGTCCCAGCACCGAGTCCTGGAACTCAGAGATTCAGACACACACTGCTCCAGCTGTGGCTCCAGGCGCATTTCGTTAAAGTGTCGAGATCGTGAGCTTCGGTTTTGTTAATTTCCTCTTTTGTCCCTTTTGCACTGTTGCTTCGCAGAGTGTTTGGTGATAAAAGCTCTTTCGTCCACCTTTTCTCAACGAATTGTGACGTTTTTTACTTTTCCCCTTCGTTCAGGAATCGTCGTGTGCCGTGTGACTGGGCCACAAGCAAAGACAACATTAATATTTCACCAAGTCCAAAACTCTCAGAAGATCAAAGTGGGCAGATGTGGAACCTTACAGGGAATAAGTTCAACAAAATGATCACGATCACTGAGATGAGCCGAGAGAAAAAGAACCCAAAACAAGAACCTGGCAAAACAAAACCCACTGCCAGCCGTCTGCATTTCTTCTCCTTGTGGCTTCTGTCTTTCACTCATCGTCAATGTGTCCTTTCCTCAGCCTCACTGTGATGATCCAGGAGCTCCACAGGAACACGTGCAGGAAATCCTTCATCCCATCAGTGCTGAAATGGTTTTAGGTCTACTCATGGTTTAATGTTCCTTGCTTTCTTTGTGCCATTAGGGTCGTGACCACCTGACTCGCAAGAAGGAGAGGTTTGCTCACGAGCACCGACAGATGGAGAAACTGGAGGAAGTGGTTCAGGACCTCAAACCCACAGCCATCATTGGTAACACCTGTTGTGTGCTCGTTCCCTGTGTTCCTGTATGTTCTCGGCTCTCCTCGCTCTTCAGTTTCATAAAAGGGTTCTGATTGGCTGAGCACGCCTCATTTAGCAGGTTACATGTGGATTGAATCCCTGTCGGCCCCCCGAGGCCCCTGAAGAAGAGCAAAATAATTCCATTTTCCCGCTGTTCAGTTAATTGCAGAAAAATTGTTAACCCCTTAACGCCCGAATTTATATAGCTGTATATAAAAAAATGATTTGTGTGTGTTTTTGCCTTTAAGTAGATGGTAAATAATGTTGAGATTATTCATTTCACTTTTGCACAAAAACTAGATACTAATATTGGGTATTCTGGTAATGACTTTATGTTATAATGTTATAATAAGAATTATGGTATGTTGCAAATTTGCGACAACGGGCATACAGGCCAATTTGGTATGTTGCATATTTGTGTCAAATATTGTAGCATATATGCAACGATGGGCGTTAAGGGGTTAAATAGGTTTTTGTCTGATTTTGCATAAACATTCTTTGGGAGGCTGCCGACAGGGAACCAAAATGTTGTCCTTGAATGTCCCCATATTTGGTCAAAATGACTTTTTCTTGGTCTTTTGGATGCACCAGCGCATGTTCACAGGCCCGACCTGTCCAAAGGACTTCAGGGTCTCTTGACCTTCTTATATTTATTTTTCTTGATATACTGGTTTGTATTGATGGCGTATCAGTATTAGAAGGTCATCGCGGTCAGTTTGTTATGCAGAGACGTGTGAACAGTAAACACATCACTGTAATTCACAAACTGCACAAAGGTGTTGAAAGAGTCATTTATGTCAGCAGTAACTTCTCTGTGACCTCGGACTCTGATATGGACGTTTGGGAAGAACGTCTGGAGTCCTGAGGTCACTGGACTCAGACGTTTGGTGATGCTGATATCTGTGCAAGAGAACAAGGTCCGAGTCTTCAGGTCCTTATGACCGGATGTGATGAACTGTTTACAGATGGATGATGGAATTTGTTTTGTAGCATTGGTAAAGAATGGTCTTTCTGTGTCAGGTGTGGCTGCCGTTGCCGGAGCGTTCTCCAAGCAGATCATCAGGGACATGGCTTCCTTCAATGAGCGACCAATCATCTTTGCTCTCAGCAACCCAACCATCAAAGCCGAATGCACCGCTGAGCAGTGTTATACGTTCACGGAGGTACGCCGTCACGCCGCACTTTCTGCCAAACTACAGATCTTGCTGAAACTCTGTTGTACCTGCAATAATGGTAAATGCCCATCAGGTGGCGTTATTGCTCTGTTTCAAGAACCTTGAGTAGAGGCTGCTACGGGACACGACTAACCTGCTGCTTGTAGTCTGATCTCAGTGGCTAAACAGTCATTGTTCTGCAGGGGCGGGGCATCTTTGCCAGCGGGAGTCCGTTTGACCCGGTCACCCTGCCCGACGGGAGGACACTCCACCCTGGCCAGGGGAACAACGCCTACATCTTCCCCGGCGTGGGCCTGGGTGTCACAGCATGTTCGATCCGACATATTCCTGAGGAGGTTTTCCTCATTGCTGCAGAGGTAATTCCCGCTCAGCGCTCGGATCTGAGCCACAGTTCAGCAGCAGAATTCACGTGTTTGAGTTTTTGTTCAAATAGTTTGTTTCATATTAATTTAATTTAATTTAATTTAATTAGCTTATAATGCGCCAAATCACAGCAAAAGCCATCTCAAGGCGCCTTACATAAAACAAGTCAACATATTCAGCAAAGATTTGTTGGTCTGTAGGACCAGGACACAATCCTAAGCATAAGCTGGTACCGCACGTCAGTGCACCACAGAACCACCTCGGACCCCGGGTGGCAACCACCCAGACAGGCAACCGGTCCATCCCCACCTCTCTTTTTCATGAATCGGGTCAAACCCAATTAATGAAAAAAGGAAACAATATTGAGTCAGGAAACCGTTTTGTTTTTTTGTTTGTTTGTTTTATGTCAGCTGGACTTTTTCTCTGCCGCTGTGATTTGAGTTGTGGTTCCTCAGGCTCTTGCTGACCTGGTGACGGAGGAGGACCTGTCAGAGGGAAGACTCTATCCTCCCCTCACGTCCATCAGGGACGTGTCTCTTCATCTGGCGGTGAAGGTGAGAGTCAGAAGTCCGTTTTAACAGAACGTCTCAAGTTCATCCAAAGAAACCAAACACTTTTGTCTTACAGATCACAGAGTTTGCCTACGAGCACGCACGTTTTACCCGGAGCCCGCTGACAAAGGGGCCTTCATTCGCTCGCTGGCCTACAGCACCGACTACGATGAGTTTGTTGTGGACTCGTACCGTTGGCCAGAACACAGTATGACCGTCCAGTCATGTAAACTTTAATGCAGCAAAGATCGTTTTTATTTTTCATTCATTTATTAATGCCACAAGTTTTATTCCAGCCCAGTTTTATGAGACGGCCCCTGTTTTTTGACACTTTGGCAGTGACGGGCTTTTTATTTTTGTTTTAGTTTGTTGCTATAGGTCTGAAATCCTTTCACAAGTTCCTTTAATTTAAATTTTGTATCAGGTTCCGGCTGAAATCCAAAGACATACTTTCAAATAAAAATGGTTTTTAATGTTTGGTCCTGACTGATTTATATTAATGTCACTTACCTCGGTTTTGTTTGTTTCTCACAATTCTGAGCTTCACACAGAAAATATTCTTCACATTTTTCCTCCGTTTCCATCATTTCTACTTCAGTCTTCTTGCTCTGGTCTTGTTTCAAGTCCTTGTTTTGTTTTATTTTGGGTTCGTGGCCCTGAAGAGGTTCTTGTTGACAGAGACATTTATCACATGGTGTTGCAGCGCCATCCACAGGTCAGACTGTGTCATTACAAAGTCTGAGAACAAAACAAACCACATGAAGGAACTTAGTAGATACACATAATACTCTGTTAGTACTGCAGTATATTTACACCTCATTGCATATTACATACTACAGATGTTTTTAGAGGCTCGTATAATTTGTTGAAATCATGATTTGTAACAAACAGCAGCAGAAAACATTGAAAGGACAGAATGATGGTAAAAATGGTAAATAATTATGAAATGAGAATCAGTGAAAATCAAAATAGCAGAAATGCTGCACTTTTTTTCCTCCATTTTGGTCTAAAAATTGTCAGCAAACTATAATTTTGAATTTGGCCAAAAACAACTTGTGCAAAGGTGAAAAGAAACCTGTGTGTTTGATGTTACTTGAATCAAGTTCAACTTCTGAGCATCCTGATCTCCGAGCTGATTTCTGTGTTTCCTTCTTTGTCTAAGCAGCAGAGTTCAGGCTTTTTTTTTTCTATCTGCTCAATAAATCTGAGGATGATTTCAGTTCATTTGTCAGAACCGGAGACTTCGGCTGACTGGATCAAACCCCGTCACCATCTGTTCTGATGTCGGGTCGATACAGAAACAGGCAGACGGCGGCCGGCCTCAGAGCCAACCCGCCTGAACCGCCTCGGGCTCAGACACGCTGATCAATAAATCTCATTGTCCACATGTTCAGGCTGCACTCGGAGAGTGCGTCTGTCCGCCCAGTGCAGAGCCCAGAAATCCTTTACAGTAAAATCTGCCTGAAGGTCAGAAGTCCCTTCGGCTACTCCCGTGTTTACACTCAGGGTCACCACAGCAAATCCAAGGTGGATTTGCATGTTGATTTGGCAGACGTTTTACGCCGGATGCCCTTCCTTACACAACTCCACATTATTTGGCAGGGTGGGGCTTGAACTGTGAACCTTCTGCACTGAAACCAAGTGAACTTACCACGAAGGTACACGCACTCAGAACTTCAGCCGGCTCATATGAAGCAGGCCTGAAGGTTAAACGCCCACAGAGATGGGGGTGATGTTTTCACAGCCGTCGCTGGCTGCATTTGTGCAATAACTTGAGAAGCTTTGGAGCGTCAAACCTCACCAGTGTGTACTGTGGTGTAAATGAGTTTAAAGGTCAAAGTGTCAGTATTTTTAGTTGCTTCCTGAGCTGGAGGCTGTGAGGAGAAGCCATGTGACATCAGGATCCGGGCTGAAGAGTTTGGCTGCGTTCTCCTACTTGTGATCTATTGTTATTGTGCCCATCTGCAGTAGCAGTGATGTGTATGAACTTCAACACGGGCTGGAAGAGTTTTTCTGTGTATTTTTTTTAATGTCTTCACCTTACTGACACATGTATGAAAGGAATGACTCTGACGGTGCTCTTTATCTTCATTTTATTGTTGGCGCAAACCTTGGATGTTTCTGTGCCAGTCTAAAGCAGTCATTCTCTCATTTGTGCCCCCTCCCCACCCCTTCACCCAGCTTGTGTGCACACATGCAACCCAAAATAATAGACATTTATTTGTTAGAGGTTATGTTTTCACCCGTGTTTGTCTGTTTGTGAACAGCCTGTAACCCACAATTCTTCATATATCGTTAGGAACTTTTTTTTTTTTGAGGATTCATATCCTGAGAGGCAAGAAGTGATTCAGTTTTCAAGGTCAGAGGTCAAAGGTCAAACTCAGGAAAATCGCTATCTTTAACATTGAGTGAACTTTTTCCAAAAAACTCTTTCAAAAAACATCAGCTTTCTTTCATATTTGACAGTGTTATGTGGTATTGTTTCCGTTATTGACTGACAAAGTTTGATCTGGATCTGATCCAGATTACAGATTTTGTGGACATTTGAATTTAATATTGAAAAGCTCATTTAATGTACATTTTGCATTATATCTCAATCAAAAGCGCCTCAATCATTCTCATTTTTTAAACTGAGGTGCAGACCGGTGTTCTGTCCAGATGAGGTGCGTCGTCGAGATGAGGTTCCTCGCGTAACTGCACGTGTGCACTGAAAAAATTACTTGAAGAAGTTTGCTTATTTTGATGGGCAAGTAAATGTATAAATTGTTCATCCGAACTTAGTAATGTATAAAATCTACTCACTATAAAACGATAAGTATTTTTAACCTGGAGTTAGCTTATTTCGACAGGCAAAATATACATATACATACATTTATGCTCCTAACATAAAATACAGAAAACGTTTTACATACTAGGCTATAAATACAACCCCTGGCAATAATTATGGAATCACCGGCCTCGGAGGATGTTCATTCAGTTGTTTAATTTTGTAGAAAAAAAGCACATCACAGACATGACACAAAACTAAAGTCATTTCAAATGGCAACTTTCTGGCTTTAAGAAACACTATAAAAAAATCAGGAAAAAAAATTGTGGCAGTCAGTAACGGTTACTTTTTTAGACCAAGTGTTGTGAAAGTGTAGGAACACGGACCCACAACAGGGGGCGCAAATGAACGGACAATGGAGAAGGTAAATAACAAGTTTTACTGTTGTGAAACGAGCACAACCAATACAACAATCAACAATTTGGGATTAAGCCGAATTCTGCTGGTGTCGTGTGGGCAGGCTCGAAGGTAGGAGACGTCCGTCCGAGTCGAACCGGAACCACCCAGATCTCCTCTGCCACCGAACCCTGGAAATACTGGAACCGCCAAGTCCCGAAGTCCCAGGTGGCCACTGCCTCCGCTCGTCGGATCCGGTACTGCTGGCAAGAGAGAGCAACAAACACACAGGTGTGGATGCGGCTGCACCCAGTAACACGGAGAGGGAAGAAGCCGCCTCCACCTCTCGTCACGTTAAAACAGGAAGGTGAGTACTTATCCAAGCAATTGGCTTTCGGTAGTCAGCTGTCCTGAAAGGTTTAACACGTATTATCAAATATACAGAATATGCTGCAGAGTAGTTTACCTCTATCTCAAGGCGATATCTCGGCACTGAGGTGGAGACGCCGTCCTCCTGATATACCTCGGTGCTGAGTAGAACAGCTGTGTCTGGTGATGGGTGACAGCTGTCACCCAGGCTACTCCCATGATGCGGCAGCGCCCTCTGGTGCCTGGAGCCCGCACTCCAGGCAGGGCGCCCTCTGTTGGTGGTGGGCCAGCAGTACCTCCTCTTCAGCGGCCCACACAACAGGACCCCCCCCCTCAACGGGCGCCTCCTGGCGCACGACCGGGCTTGTCCGGATGGCGTCGGTAGAAGTCGGCCAGGAGGGCCGGGTCCAGGATGAAGCCCTTCTTCACCCAGGAGCGCTCCTCGGGGCCGTACCCCTCCCAGTCCACCAGATACTGAAAACCCCGGCCCATCCGACGGACGTCAAGGAGCCGGCGGACAGTCCAAGCCGGTGCTCCGTCGATGATCCGGGCAGGAGGCGGCGCCGGACCCGGGGTGCAGAGGGGTGAGGTGTGAAGAGGCTTGATCCGGGAAACGTGGAAGACTGGATGGATCCGCAGTGAGGCCGGAAGCTGGAGCCTCACTGCGGCGGGGTTGATGACCTTGAGGATCTTATAAGGTCCGATGTACCGTTCTTGCAGTTTTGGAGAATCAACCTGTAGGGGTATGTCCTTCGTGGACAACCAGACCTCCTGCCCAGGACGGTACTTGGGGGCCGGGGCTCGCCGCCGGTCTGCATGTTTCTTCGCCCTCGTCCGGGCCTGCAACAAGGCAGAGCAGGCGGCCCGCCACACCCGACGGCACTTCCGTAGGTGGGCCTGGACCGAGGGCACACCGACCTCTCCCTCAACCACCGGAAACAAGGGGGGCTGATACCCCAAGCACACCTCAAACGGGGAGAGGCCGGTGGCTGATGACACTTGGCTGTTGTGGGCGTACTCGATCCAGGCCAGGTGGGTACTCCAGGCCGTCGGGTGCGCGGCTGTCACACAGCGAAGTGTCTGCTCCAGTTCTTGATTCGCCCGCTCTGCCTGCCCGTTGGTCTGGGGGTGGTACCCAGACGAGAGGCTGACCGTGGCCCCCAGTTCCCGGCAGAAGCTCCTCCAGACATATGAGGTGAACTGGGGACCGCGATCGGAGACGATGTCTGATGGTATGCCATGCAGACGGACGACGTGGTGGACCAGGAGGTCCGCTGTCTCCTGGGCCGTAGGGAGCTTCGGGAGGGCCACGAAGTGGGCCGCCTTGGAGAAACGGTCCACTATCGTGAAGACGACGGTGTTTCCCTGGGACGGCGGGAGACCCGTGACGAAGTCCAGGCCGATGTGGGACCAGGGGCGATGAGGCACGGGCAATGGCTGTAGCTGCCCTGAGGTCTTCCTATGGTCGGCCTTGCCCCTGGCGCAGGTGGTACAGGCCTGGACGTAGTCCCGGACGTCGGTCTCCAGGGATGCCCACCAGAAGCCTTGCCGGACGACTGCCACGGTCCTTCGCACCCCTGGGTGACAGGAGAGCTTAGAACCGTGACAGAAGTCCAGGACTGCAGCCCTAGCCTCTGGTGGGACGTATAGTCTGTTTTTTGGTCCGTTCCGGGGTCCGGGACATGGGTCAGGGCCTCCCGGACGGTCTTCTCCACGTCCCAGGTGAGGGCGGCCACGATAGCGGACTCCGGGATGATGGGATCCGGGGGATCCGACGGTTCCGTTTTGACCTCATCTTCGTGCACCCGGGACAATGCATCCGATCTCTGATTCTTGGTCCCGGGACGGTAGGTAATCCGGAAGTCAAAACGGCCAAAGAACAGTGACCAGCGGGCTTGCCTGGGGTTCAGACGCTTGGCGGCTCTGATGTACTCCAGGTTCCGATGGTCAGTGAAAACCGTGAACGGCACGGCTGTTCCCTCCAACAGATGTCTCCACTCTTCGAGGGCCTCTTTCACAGCAAGGAGTTCCCGATTGCCGACGTCATAATTCCGTTCAGCGGGGGTCAACCTGCGAGAAAAATAGGCACACGGGTGAAGGACCTTATCGGTCTTCCCGCTCTGGGAGAGCACCGCTCCTATCCCTGAGTCCGAGGCATCCACTTCAACCACTAACTGGCGGCTAGGATCGGGCTGCACCAGAACTGGTGCAGACGAGAAGCGCCGTTTCAACTCCTTGAACGCGGCCTCGCACCGGTCCGACCAGGTGAAGGGAACTTTTGGAGAGGTCAGGGCTGTCAGGGGGCTAACTACCTGACTGTAGCCCTTAATGAACCTCCTATAAAAATTAGCAAAACCGAGGAACTGTTGCAGCTTCCTACGGCTTGTAGGTTGGGGCCAGTCTCTCACCGCCGCAACCTTGGCCGGGTCCGGGGCGACGGAGTTAGAGGAGATGATAAACCCCAGGAAGGACAAAGAAGTGCGGTGGAACTCACACTTCTCGCCCTTCACAAACAGGCGGTTCTCCAACAACCGCTGCAGGACCTGACGGACATGCCGGACATGAGTCTCAGGATCCGGGGAAAAGATGAGTATATCGTCCAGATACACGAAGACGAACCGGTGCAGGAAGTCCCGCAGGACATCGTTTACCAACGCTTGGAAGGTCGCGGGAGCGTTAGTGAGACCGAACGGCATGACCAGGTACTCAAAATGGCCCAACGGGGTGTTAAATGCCGTCTTCCATTCGTCTCCCTTCCGGATCCGAACCAAATGATACGCATTCCTAAGATCAAGTTTGGTGAAGATATTGGCTCCATGCAAGGGGGTGAACACCGAATCCAACAGGGGCAACGGGTATCGATTGCGAACCGTGATTTCATTCAATCCCCTATAGTCAATGCATGGACGAAGCCCACCATCCTTTTTACCCACAAAAAAGAAACCAGCACCCATCGGAGAGGTGGAATTCCGGATCAACCCGGCAGCTAATGAGTCCCGGATGTAGGTCTCCATTGATTCACGCTCCGGCCGTGAGAGGTTGTACAGCCTACTGGACGGAAACTCACTGCCTGGAACCAAATCAATGGCACAATCGTACGGGCGGTGAGGAGGAAGCGTAAGAGCCAGATCCTTGCTGAACACATCAGCGAGGTCATGGTACTCCGCTGGCACCGCCTTCAGATTGGGCGGGACTCGGCCCTCCTCCTTAGCTTGGGAGCCGGGAGGAACCGAGGAACCTAGACACTCCCGATGGCAGGTTTCGCTCCACTGAACCACTACCCCGGACGGCCAATCAATCCGGGGATTGTGCTTTAGCATCCATGGAAACCCTAAAACCACACGGGAGGTGGCCTGAGTCACGAAGAACTCGATCACCTCCCGGTGGTTACCTGACACCACCAGAGTTACTGGAGGTGTCTTATGTGTGATTGGTGGGAGTAGGGAGCCATCTAGCGCCCGAACCTGCACAGGCGAGGTAAGAGCCACCAGAGGGAGCCCTATCTCCCTGGCCCATCTACTGTCAAGCAGATTCCCCTCAGAGCCCGTGTCCACCAGTGCTGGGGCCTTCAGGGTTGAATCCTCATAAAGGATCGTGACTGGGAGTCGTGTAGCAATGTGGGTGTGTCCCACGTGAATGTTTTGGCCCACCCCTGGCCCAGTCTCTAGGGGCGGGCGTTTGGCGTTTGACCGCTCAGGGCGGTCTCTCACATGGTGCTCCATTGAACTACAACCAAGACACGCTCCGTGGGTCCATCTCCTCTGTGCATCTGGTGCCCTAAATGTTGCCCTACTCGTGTCCCTAGCTTCGTCAGTAGGGGGAGCTGTGACCCCACGGAACGCAGGAACAGAGGAGCGTGGGGAGGGCGGAGCTCGATCGGACCCGGAAGGGAGAGGGACGACGCGTGCCTGGCCACGCCCTTCGCCTCGTTCCCGACGGCGTTCTTCTAACCGGTTGTCGAGTCGTATGACTAGATCGATGAGCCCATCTAAATCCCGCGGTTCGTCCTTAGCCACCAGGTGCTCTTTTAGGACCAGAGACAGTCCGTTTACAAAGGCAGCGCGGAGGGCAGTGCTATTCCAGCCGGATCTCGCCGCCGCGATGCGGAAGGCGACTGCATAGGCAGCTGCGCTCCGACGTCCCTGTCGTATGGACAGTAGCGCGGTTGAAGCGGACTCTCCTCTGTTGGGATGATCGAACACCGTTCTGAGCTCCCGTACAAACCCAGCGTACGTATGAAGGAGCCGTGAGTTCTGCTCCCAGAGCGCTGTAGCCCAAGCGCGTGCCTCCTCGCGAAGCAGATTTATCACATAAGCTACTTTGCTAGCATCAGTCGCGTACATCACGGGACGCTGAGCGAAGACGAGCGAACACTGCATAAGAAAGTCCGCGCACGTCTCCACACAGCCTCCGTACGGTTCTGGAGGGCTTATGTATGCTTCTGGGGACGGAGGAAGGGACCGTTGAACGACCAGTGGAACGTTACTTTCGCACGCAGGGTCCTCGGGAGGGAGAGCCGCTGCGGCGCCCGAAGGGCCAGCCTCCACTTGTGCGGCGAGAGCCTCCACCCTGCGGTTTAGGAGAACGTGCTGCTCGGTCATTAAGTCGATCCGAGAGGTGAAAGCGGTGAGGATCCGCTGCAACTCACCGATTACCCCTCCCGAAGCCTCCGCCGCGCCTTGGTCTTCCATTGGCCGTTCAACAGCCGGTTGACGCCCCTCGGGATCCATGACGCTGGCCGAGATATCCTGTTGTGAAAGTGTAGGAACACGGACCCACAACAGGGGGCGCAAATGAACGGACAATGGAGAAGGTAAATAACAAGTTTTACTGTTGTGAAACGAGCACAACCAATACAACAATCAACAATTTGGGATTAAGCCGAATTCTGCTGGTGTCGTGTGGGCAGGCTCGAAGGTAGGAGACGTCCGTCCGAGTCGAACCGGAACCACCCAGATCTCCTCTGCCACCGAACCCTGGAAATACTGGAACCTCCAAGTCCCGAAGTCCCAGGTGGCCACTGCCTCCGCTCGTCGGATCCGGTACTGCTGGCAAGAGAGAGCAACAAACACACAGGTGTGGATGCGGCTGCACCCAGTAACACAGAGAGGGAAGAAGCCGCCTCCACCTCTCGTCACGTTAAAACAGGAAGGTGAGTACTTATCCAAGCAATTGGCTTTCGGTAGTCAGCTGTCCTGAAAGGTTTAACACGTATTATCAAATATACAGAATATGCTGCAGAATAGTTTACCTCTATCTCAAGGCGATATCTCTGCACTGAGGTGGAGACGCCGTCCTCCTGATATACCTCGGTGCTGAGTAGAACAGCTGTGTCTGGTGATGGGTGACAGCTGTCACCCAGGCTACTCCCATGATGCGGCAGCGCCCTCTGGTGCCTGGAGCCCGCACTCCAGGCAGGGCGCCCTCTGTTGGTGGTGGGCCAGCAGTACCTCCTCTTCAGCGGCCCACACAACACCAAGCAGAGGAAAAAAATATGGACTCACTCAATTCTGAGGAATAAATTATGGAATCACCCTGTAAATTTTCATCCCCAAAACTAACACCTGCATCAAATCAGATCTGCTCGTTAGTCTGCATCTAAAAAGGAGTGAACACACCTTGGAGAGCTGTTGCACCAAGTGGACTGACATGAATCATGGCTCCAACACGAGAGATGTCAATTGAAACAAAGGAGAGGATTATCAAACTCTTAAAAGAGGGTAAATCATCATGCAATGTTGCAAAAGATGTTGGTTGTTCACAGTCAGCTGTGTCTAAACTCTGGACCAAGTACAAACAACATGAGTAGGTTGTTAAAGGCAAACATACTGGTAGACCAAGGAAGACGTCAAAGCCTCAAGACAGAAAACTTAAAGCAGTATGTCTCAAAAATCGAAAAATGTACAACAAAACAAATGAGGAACGAATGGGAGGAAACTGGAGTCAACGTCTGTGACCGAACTGTAAGAAACCGCCTAAAGGAAATGAGATTTACATACAGAAAAGCTAAACGAAAGCCATCATTAACACCTAAACAGAAAAAAACAAGGTTACAATGGGCTAAGGAAAAGCAATCATGGACTGTGGATGACTGGATGAAAGTCATATTCAGTGATGAATCTTGAATCTGCATTGGGCAAGGTGATGATGCTGGAACTTTTGTTTGGTGCCGTTCCAATGAGATTTATAAAGATGACTGCCTGAAGAGAACATGTAAATTTCCACAGTCATTGATGATATGGGGCTGCATGTCAGGTAAAGGCACTGGGGAGATGGCTGTCATTACATCATCAATAAATGCACAAGTTTATGTTGATATTTTGGACACTTTTCTTATCCCATCAATTGAAAGGATGTTTGGGGATGATGAAATCATTTTTCAAGATGATAATGCTTCTTGCCATAGAGCGAAAACTGTGAAAACATTCCTTGCAAAAAGACACATAGGGTCAATGTCATGGCCTGCAAATAGTCCGGATCTTAATCCAATTGAAAATCTTTGGTGGAAGTTGAAGAAAATGGTCCATGACAAGGCTCCAACCTGCAAAGCTGATCTGGCAACAGCAATCAGAGAAAGTTGGAGCCAGATTGATGAAGAGTACTGTTTGTCACTCATTAAGTCCATGCCTCAGAGACTGCAAGCTGTTAGAAAAGCCAGAGGTGGTGCAACAAAATACTAGTGATGTGTTGGAGCGTTCTTTTGTTTTTCATGATTCCATAATTCATTCCTCAGAATTGAGTGATTCTATATTTTTTCCCTCTGCTTGGTCTAAAAAAGTAACCGTTACTGACTGCCACAATTTTTTTTTCCTGATTTCTTATAGTGTTTCTTAAAGCCAGAAAGTTGCCATTTGAAATACGATACGATACACTTTATTGTCCCTTCTGGGAAATTTGTCTTGGACTCCAAGAGCTGCACAAGTAAAAAGTAAAACTGCCATGACAAAATTACATGACTCATACATATTACATAACTTAATACACACATCAATCATACATATTGCACATCCCTAATACACGAATGACTTTAGTTTTGTGTCATGTCTGTGATCTGCTTTTTTTCTACAAAATTAAACAACTGAATGAACATCCTCCGAGGTCGGTGATTCCATAATTTTTGCCAGGGGTTGTACACTGAATACAATTAATAAAAAAGAAAAACTTTGACGGAAAAAACAAAACAAAAAAAACAATGCGCATGCACAGTTGCACGTCAAGCGAGTTACGTCATCTCCCCATGTGCAGTTACATGAGGCACCTCATCTCAACGTTCACCTCATCTTGACGGGACACCGGCACTCACTATCACCTGACAGTTTGAGCCGGATCTGATCCGGATTATGGATTTTGTGGACATTTAAATTTTACATTGAAACCCCATTTAATGTATATTTTGCATTATATCTCAATCAAAAGTGCCTCAGTCACTCTTATTTATCTGTTATGGATTTACTTACACCACCAAAATTTGATGGAGGTTCCAATTTTATGCCTGTTTTGTCTTCCAGTTAGCAATCAGAAACGGAGTGACAAAAAGCAATGACACATTGTGCACATTATGTAATGTGAAATTTACCAATGCGCCAATGTTCTGTGAAAATTATCTGAAAAAGAATTCAGAAAACGAAAGAGTTGGAAAAACCAAACAAATCTGATAACACTACAGTGGGGGAAAAAAGTATTTGAACACCTGTGAAAATCAGTGTTAATATTTGGTACAGTAGCCTTTCTTTACCATTACAGAGGTCAAACGTTTCCTGTAGTTTTTCACCAGGTTTTCACACACTGCAGCAGGGATTTTGGTCCACTCCTCCATAAAGATCTTCTCTAGATCTTTCAGGTTTGGAGTTTCAGCTCCCTCCAAAGATTTTCTATTGAGTTCAGGTCTGGAGACTGGCCAGGCCACTCCAGGACCTTGAAATGCTTCTTATGGAGCCCCTCCTTAGTTGCCCTGGCTGTGTGTTTGGGGTCATTGTCATGCTGGAAGACCCAGCCATGACCCATCTTCAATGTTCTTACTGAGGGAAGTAGGTTGTTTGCCAAAATCTCGCAATACATGACCCCATCCATCCTCCCTTCAATACGGTGCAGTTGTCCTGTCCCCTTTGCAGAAGAGCACCCCCAGAGTATGATGCTTCCACCCCCATGCTTCACGGTTGGGATGGTTTTCTTGGGGTTGTTCTCGTCCACTAAACATGGTAAGTGGAGTTGATTCCAAAAAGCTCTATTCTGGTCTAATCTGACCACATGACCTTCTCCCATGCCTCCTCTGGATTATCCAGATGGTCACTGATGAACTTCAAACGGGCCTGGACATGTGCTGGCTTGAGCAGGGGGACCTTGCTGCCCTGCAGGATTTTAAACCATGACAGCATCATGTGTTAGTAATGTAATCTTTGTGACTGTGGTCCCAGCTCTCTTCAGGTCATTGATTGATTGATTGATTGACCAGGTCCTCCTGTGTAGTTCTGAGCTTTCTCAGAATCATCCTTACCCCACAAAGTGAGATCTTGCATGGAATCCCAGACCGAGGGAGATTGACAGTCATCTTGTGTCTCTTCCACTTTCTAATAAATAATCATAACAGTTGTTGTCTTCTACCAAGCTGTTTGCCTGTTGTCCTGTAGTCCATCCCAGCCTTGTGCAGGTCTACAGTTTTGTCCCTGGTGTCCTTAGACAGCTCTTTGGTCTTGGCTATGGTGGACAGGTTGGAGTGTGATTGATTGAGTGTGTGAACAGGTGTCTTTTATACAGGTAACAAGTTCAAACAGGTGCAATTAATACAGGTAAAGAGTGCATAATAAGAGGGCTTCTTAAAGAAAAATTAACAAGTCTGTGTGAGACAGAATTCTTGCTGCTTGGTAGGTGTTCAAATACTTATTTGCAGCAGTAACATACAAATAAGTTATTAAAAAAAAAAATCATACATTGTGATTTCCGGAATTTTTTTTTAGATTATGTCTCTCACAGTGGACATGCACCTAAGATGAAAATTTCAGACCCCTCCATGATTTCTAAGTGGGAGAACTTGCAAAACCGCAGGGTGTTCAAATACTTACATTTTCCTCACTGTAAATCCATCCTCCTGACTTTTGATCACATCTATTTTAGCTTATGAAAAGTCACTTCTAACAAAACTTCGACCTTGAACATTCTTCCAAGGTAAAAATTTGTGGAGTTGGAAACTAGTGTTGGTGGAGGTTTGTGCGCTATGAGCGCGGTGCTCTAGTTGAGATAGTTATGATTAAATCTTCTTCAGAAGATTTCCAAAGAAATTTGAGTTTTCAGCCTTGCGCAATGCCATCAGTGCCTCGGACAGAGAGAAAAAGAGTAGAATCAGTCGGCCAGAAATAACTGTGCCTAAGGTACGAGTTCACCAGCAGTATATCGACAGGCAGGCAGAGAGAATACTAAGGTGGTCCCAGACAGCTAGAACTGAGCTTCACTGACAGACCCAGAATTTAGATGAACTGTTCCGTTGCTAATAAGATGAGTTAAAGGGGTAAGAAGCATAGTTCCACACTATACCAGTATGCTAACCATACAAGAGGGGGAATAGATGTGTCTTTCATCTGGACTTGAATCTCTACAGAATCTGACTGTATATGAATTGGAAACCAGTGTTGGTGGAGGTTTGTGCTGTACTTTATAACTTTCATTTATTTTAGTTTTTGTTTATCCAACAGGGCTTAAACCTGTATGTATCCTTCCAGTTTCTAAAAATCTCAGAGTAGAACTCCCCCCCCCCCCCCCAAAAAAAAGGGCTCAGACCCCAGGTTGGGAACAAGGGTCTAAACAGTAGGATATTAAATTTTTAGACATAATTTACATCATTTTATGCAGATCTGTTCAAACTGACATTAAATAAAACAGTTGTATTGCCATTTTGTGAAAAAAGATACAAATAACTATAAATGTATGACAGAAATTCAAAACATGGGCAGGTTAGTGGTCAGCACTGTTACTTCACAGCAAGAAGGTCAGAAAGATACAGATTCTAAATTCTAACCCAATTACATTTGTTCCGGTCCCCCTCCCCACCCCACCCCAAAAAAACATCTTTGCGTGTGGTTCCCCCCCCCACAGGCGAGGCGTGTCTCATCTGATCACAGAGTGACATCTTGGTCTGTGCGCTGACAGACAGGAGGCATGGCTGGCTGCCCACAGCTATTGAGACATCTCCTGTCCTGGACATCCAGGGATGAGATTTTTCCGCGGATTTCCGCGGATTTGACAGTCCTGGGGCTCGATTTTGTGAAACGTCCAAATCTGTTGAGAAAATTTTAGGGGGGGGGGGGGGTAAGAATGCAAAAAAAAGATTAATGCCAGGAGTACCTTTAGGGGCTTTCACAGTGGCGTATTCATAGAGCTGCTCATTGCAGTGTTGTGTTTCATTTAAATACGGCCGAAATACACATGTACTCAGCCTTTAAAAGTGTTCGTTCATACTTGCAGCTGCGTGTTCGTGTTTTAATGTGTGCACACAGTCGCGTGTGCCATGCTGCACCAGTTTCAGTGCCATTTTCTGCCTCTATGGAAGTGCGCTCTGTTCTCTACTGCATAGTGTGGTGCGGCTCAAAAACAGTCATTTGCCATTATTATTATAGAGAGAGAGAGAGAGAGAGTCAGAGAGGGAGAGAGAGAGGGAGAGAAGCTTGACTCTTCGACTGGACTGGGTTGCTTGACGTGAGGACGTTTTGCTTCAAATCACAGAAGCTTCCTCAGCTAAAATTCTTGCTCTGGTAGTCTGACTTCTGTCTGACTCTTGTAGAGACGAATAAACCAGAAGCCAACAAAAGCTGGAGTTTTTTTAATCTAACCAGACCCCACCTACCAAGAGGCTGACTGCTATAGGCTAGTGACTAAACAATAGCTCTAATTAGCACCTATTGTGCTCTAGTTAGCACTCTCCTAATGACAGGATGGAAGCCTCCCCTGATGGCTCCCTTGAGGACTCTCCTGATGACGTGAATGACTCATTACCATGAACAAAAGACTGAAACTGCTTTGACCTGAGTACCACATTGTAAACAGGGGACAAAGCGTGTCTGAGACCCGCTCCGCGGTTAAGGCTGGGTTTCAACTGTTTTACAAAGAATGCTTCCTTGACACCTCTCTCAAACCATTTCTTGTCTCTGGCTAAGATTTTAACTTCCTTGTCCTCAAACGTGTGGTTAGTGTCTTTCAGGTGGAGATGAACTGCAGACTGAGGTCCACTGGTGACCTCTCTGCGGTGCTGGTGCCACGAACAACGGGAGAAGAGGAAAACTAGAAGGGTGGAAATGAGAGTGGGGACTTTGAATGTTGGTAGTATGACTGGTAAAGGGAGAGAGAGAGAGGGAGAGAGACAGAGAGAGAGGGAGAGAGAGAGGGATAGAGAGACAGAGAGAGAGAGAGGGAGAGAGAGACAGAGAGAGAGAGAGGAGAGAGAGAGGGAGA